>NW_014569581.1:1039327-1067835 GCF_001313835.1 Polistes canadensis
TATTATTTTTATTATTATTATTATTATTATTATTATTATTATTAATTATATATTATTATTATTATTATTATTATTATTATTATTATTATTATATAATTATAAATTCATTTTAAAATGATAAAGAGAGGAAATAAATAATGCTTTTGTGAGTAACCATAGTGTTTCTGTATTCATATCATCGTTCGAGGATATTACTTTTTATTATTTTTTCTCTTACATAACACGTGATATATATATGTATATATGTATCTTCTCTTCTCGGATCAGGAAGACATAATCTTGGTAAACAGTTAGCGACGTGTAACAGATTCGTTAAGTGATTCTAAGTAAAAGGAGTCGAGAGATTGGCCCGCATAGAGAGATATTGCGATGGTAATATCGCACGGGCCGTTAAATCGTGGACCCTCCCAGCCATGAAATGTCCCGTCATAACATCAGTCCCCTTTTACTTACATTACCCCCTGCGTTACTTCATCTCCCTCGTTGAATTTTGACAAGGATACCCTCTGTACCAGCAGTTCAACCAACCGACATCGTCCCTACGGATGTTGGATACTTTGTCGCCTCGATTCATGCTCCTATAAGTTTATAAACTTCTAACGTTTTAACACCGAGCAAAGTAAATGGATTCGCATTCGCGAAACATCTGCTTTAGGTCTTATCTCCTCGAGCTTTACCTTTCCCCATTTACCTTAAACGGCTATAGCCAATTATGTTGATGCATTTTTTTTTCTTTCTAGGCGTGGTATTTCGTCACTTTTAAAATTATTATATCAAAATGATGGATTTCTCTCGCTAACATTAATTTTATTATAAGTTTATAGAAATATAAGAGGAGGGTTGTAAAATAAAAATGAATTCGACCGTCTGGGGCTATTTATATTGGATAGATATATATTTTTCTTTTAATATCATTTTCGTTCTGTATATTTTATGAATATAACAAAGGTATGCGCGAAAGAACAGCCCCTGTGCGTTATTAGCGAAGATGACTCGACCAGTTTACGCTACCGTCGATGACGTTGCTAGGACACGACCTGGTCATTTCTATTAATTAAATCATTTTTCTTGAATATTCTTTTATATCGTCATTAGCGTATTATCATAAATTTAATCGTCAGTTGTTAGTAATTATATGATGGCGTAATTAAAATGTGTAAACGTTACTGCAAATACAGTTTATGTAGACAAGAGATATGAGTTAGGTTCGAATAATAACTGTAAGTATTAATTATTCGTTGATAAAGACCTGTGTATATAAGAATGCCGTGACATTCTAAAAAAAAAAAGACAAAAAAAAAACGAAAAAAAAAACCAAATAAAAATTAAAAAAATTTACGGCTCTCGGATATGTTATCTACGTTGTAAACGATTATTTTACGTTTTATCTCTTGTAAGCACACGCGCGCACACACATACATAAGGTGAATCATTTAACATGATATAATATAAACACGATTAAAAATAAATAAATAAAATTATTATAGAAGATGATTATAAAAAATAAAAAGACTATAATAATTATACTCGCTTCCTCAATACATATATTTAAAGAAATATAATCCTGAAAAGGACATCGACAACGATCGCAATAAACAATTTACAGATGGGGTGGTATAAACCGGATCAATATGGTAGAGATTACGAAATTAGATCGTTATGCAAAGTAGCGATAGGGAAACTCCAGAAGCAGTTAGAGAGAGGGTTTCTCCTACCGCAACGATTCGCGGGGGGTTGTCTGGTGAATGGCGAATAAACGGACGACCATACGAGAGTACTACCAATTAGGGATGACTTTTTTTTTTGAGATTGAACCAGTCAAGGAGGGTTGAAGGGTTTCTTGCTCGATTCGTTCTAATCCACGCATAACTCTCGATAGATGATGAAATTTTATTATTCAAATAAAGACGATTTCTTTTTTCTTTTTTTTTTTACAACCTTCGTATTTTTAACTACAATCTTAAAAAATATTCACCGTAATTTGATGTTAAGTGGAAAGATGTAAAGAACGTAACGGTACTTAAATGCAGGCCGCGGCATAATAATTCTTTTTCACTTTTTTTTTTGTTTTTCTTTGTCTTCTTTTTGTTTCTTTTTTTTTTATGACGTTGCCTCGTGTCACATCGTTTTCGAAATGAATAATTATCCGTGTACGTGTCACGTGTACCAGCAATTCACGAGGACTTGCGCCGTCATTAGAACCCTGCCCCGTCGTCGTCGTCGTCGTAGTCTTCGTCGTTCGCGTTTGCGAGTCGAACGTGTCGCGGATAATAAAACTTATAGCGAACGCTCGACAAAGACACCGCCGCTGTGCGATTAATTTCACAGCACCCCCCTGTGGTTCGATTCAAGCGAATGGAGAATTGCGGCTACGTTACGACCCCGCTAGTGTTAGAGAGAAAGAGAGAAAGAGAGAGAGAGAGAGAGAGAGAGAGAGAGAACGATACTTCGCAATGGAACATCCTGTTGTGCCAAAGAATAAAACGAACGACTACTCTGCGTTGGAATTGTTGATCGCTTGACAATCCCTTTTAAAACCCATAAGTAAGTGAATTTGACGTATTCTGTACATGTGTATAGATAATAAAGAAACTTTTATACATAAAAATAAATACATGGTTATCATGTTCTCCCTTTCTCTTAATTTCTTTTTTCTTTTTTCTTTAGAATATTATTATTATTATAATTATTCTTGTAATATTTATATTATAATATTTTGTCAATGGGGAAACGTTTGGAAAATATATCGTTGAAAGTGTATAATATAATGAAAGATTTTGTATATACGAATTTTTCCTTGAACTTATCATATTCTCATAAAAACAATATTATCAAAAATAGAATATTTTTCACAGCGCCAGATTGGCATTATTTCTTTGTAAGAATACTTTTTTTTTATCGTTTATAATTTTATTCTTGTATATGACTTTATAAGCTATATGTAATACGATTCTACTAATCGTGCACACGATATATTCATTTAATGAGAATAATTTAATTAAAAAAAAAATAAAAATAATAAGTAGACAGAGTTTTTCCAACTGCTTTTTGTCAAAGTATCTAGAGGAAAAAAAAAGAGAGGAAAATATGGGTGGTACTTTGGAAACTGTAGACCATTTTTCAACACCGTCGGTAACACGTAGAAGAAAATTTGGACAACGAAGGACGAGAAAGTTCAGGGAGGTCGTTTCCTTCAGAGAGATCTCTCTCTCTCTCTCTCTCTCTCTCTCTCTCTCTTAACAAACCTCGTGATCCTAACGACTAGACTTTACTTTCTTGTCACGGTATCATATTAACCAAAGTCGAACACCGCGCTCCTTGTACTCGTCTTACAGCTCAAAAAAGGACACTGCTTACCACATAGGATAGTATTCTCGAAAAATGACTACTCCAGATGTCTGATTTGTTAGACATAACGGCGTTATTAATCACTTTTCTAAGATCCGTACCTACTTATAGTATCTGTAAGATGAGAGAGAAAAGAAAAAGCATCCGAGTTTCGCGATAACAGAAAAATACGATCTCTAAATAAATGTCAAATGCAACTAATACCCTAAGCAGGGTGATTATGGTGGTATGTATACGTATAAGAATATAGTAAGGATTACTTTGAGAAGACCGCATTTCAAGAGCGGCACGCGTCCTGTTACCAAAGTGCCACCCCTCACTTGAAAAAAGATTCATTCACGCAACGAGATGCATGCCGGCGTCTTCAAACGTCTGACAACGTAAAAAAGAAAATTTAAAGGAAGATAGAAAGAAAGAAAGATTGATTCTTGAGTTCTGGATTTCTCAAGTGGTTCAAACAGAATAGTCATCTTGATCTCACATAAATTATTAACGAATTAGTGCAACGTATAAGAAGACTCAAGAATGAATGAAGGAAAAAGAACAAAGTTGACTTTTCATTCATTCGGTTAACAGAGAACCGAACGGTTTATATTTTATATTAGAAATTTGACGAGAAAATTCGATTAAATAATAAATAAAAGGGGATGATTGTGATCTCTAACGATAGGATAGATGGTCGAATAACATCAAATAAAAGCAATAATTTGGAACATTTTCTTTTCGTAACGAAGACAAGCAGCTAGTAACGCAAGGCCGGTACCATTACGTTCGTATCGCACTAATTGCTCGTCGTTAAGGGTCATTAAAGTATCTGGTTAGCCTATACGACACGACACGTGGGACACCAGCAACGACGCAATATTCCTCCCACGTGGCTCATGAATCAATATTATCCTACAATAAGTTCGTTACGCGACTTTACCCTAATTGCGTCGATACCAATTATACTTAGTGGTAGATAATTTTGGATGATCTTCGTAACTACAGCTCAGGATATGAACAAAATCAATTTTACATTAAAGAAAAAATAAAGTGATGGGCATTTGAATTTGTGATTATTAACGAAAGGATTTTTCATCTTGAATCATCTTGATCTCTTCGTGTTTCTTCTTTTTAATTTTGTTTTATTTTCTTTCCCCTTGCCAACTAAGATTCCAGAATTAGAAAGAACTCAAAGTGACATCTTAACGCGTCAAAGTAGGTGCATCATATTTCCATAACTCGTGCTGTCGCTTAACCAGCACCATTTTATCGTCGAGCTGTCACATCCGGAAATTTAACATCAAACGTATCCCATAAACGATAATAAATTCTTCTTCATCTTTTCGCTTAATCACGAGAACTGTACATCTATCATTTGTAACCTTTCAACCTTTCGTTTAGTAAAGTAAAGTGATCCTATTATATTAATAAATTTAATGTGATTCCTGTTATATTATACAAAAAAAAAAGGTAATAATTAAACTAATGTTTGTTTTGACTATATTCATCCTTCATGAGATAAGATAAGAAAAAAAAAGAAAACATTTGATAAAATTTAAATGAATCCACGAAGCGTAAGAATCGTTTTAAAGGATAGGCGTGACTCTAACATTGTTCTTCCTGAGAAGAAGAGAGAATCTTGATTCCTTCTAATCGTATCTATATATATATATATATACTCGCATACCAAGAAAATGACAAGGATCATCACGAGGGCCTCGGGGTGACTTGCAAAAATCAATTCAATTCCTTCTTCGTATATCTAATTCAATAATCTGAACGCGACGTGAGTGGGCGAGAAGAACAAGAGAAAGCGAGAAAGGGAGATAAAGAGAGAAATAAAAAAATAAAAGAAAAAAAGAAATAAAGAAAGAAATAAAGAAATAAAGGAAGAGAAGGGCAAATGTAAATGCGATAAACGAGCTCGAGGTGGTATTACAAGAAGGAACGGAGGAACGAAGGAACAAAGGGTACCGCGACTTCCGGCTGAGCCGCATGACCGGCTCAGAAGTCATAAATCGTTTCGTGAACGAACGAAACTAACGCGCGCTCCTTTCTCCATTTTCTCTCTATCTTTCTCTCTTATTCTATACAACAACCGGCTCGTACTTCTGACAAATGATCGTTTCACGGGAAGTCAATTAACACCTCGTACGTCGTTCGATGTTGAATTCGAGTGGCCTTTCAAGCGCGTGTCTCTCTTTCTCTCTCTCTCTCTCTCTCTCTCTCTCTCTCTCTCTTCTTTCAATTTCCGAGACACACAAATAAAATCAATTTATTATTTTCTCTTTAACGATCTTTCTTCTTTCTTTCTTTCTTTCTTTTTTCTTCTTTTTTCCCTATTATTTTTTTTATCATTCGTATTATTATTATTAATATTACTATTATTTAATCTACGAGCAAACAGATGTGAGATTACTAATTAAGAGTTAATCGTATAAATATGTGTGTATTATTTATTTATTCAAATGTTATTTCAAATAAAGATACATGGATACAATAGACTACCGTATGAATTCCTCGTATAACTCGTTAAATAACAAAATTCGAGAATTCCTAATGATACTCGTAATTGAGGATTAGATTTGGTTGTTTTCATCGCTAACGATTTCTCCCGTTTCGTAATTATTTTTATTTTAGATCACCAATTAGGGATTAAGGAATATAATTTTTTTTACGGAAAAATAAAGAATAATTTTCTAAATATTAATATATAGTACATATATCATATTATCATGAACTCTAATTGTTAACTCTCGTACCATGTGATTTTCTTCAAACGCGTAATTAATAAATCCCTCTTACGTTATACGAGAACCGTGTATCATACATAAATGTATTATTTTCTAATTGAATTCTCTAACAAGAAATAGAATATATTTGTGTCATGTAGAAAAATAAAAATGATTTTTTAGCGAAGGTAAGGGGTGTGACTGACTGACTGACTACTATACGAAGAAAGAATAGTTAGCAGCGGTTAAAGTTTCTTAGCTATCGCAAGATAATTTCATGGCACATCGAGTAGGTATGTCGGGAATGAATGGAAATTAGTTTGCAATGGCCGTACTGAGTTCCTGAGTTAATTGATACGTCTGCAAACGAAGAAAGTTGTTGTTAGAAGTTTAACTCGCAGAGAAGTAAGTCTTCATCTCTTTCTCTCTGATCTCTTCCGTGTCTTTTCCTTCTAGCGTTGACGTTCGTGCGCATCGGCTGCTATCTCACATTGAATTTATCTTCCTGTGTTTTGCGTGATTTAGCGACCTTGCTTCCTGACGATCTAGTTAACGTGTACAAAGAACCACAAGAAGAAGAAGAAGAAGAAGGGGACACCACGATGATGTTTGAGACGAATGCACAGTAACGTCTATCTTCCTCTCTCTCTCTCTTTTTTTTTTTCTTTCTCTCTCACTCTCTCTCTCTCTCTCTCTCTCGAATAAATCTCCCATAGCACACAACATGACTAATATCTCTTCAGCAGTATTTTTATCTTCGCTACGAATGAGCGGCCGTCGCGTCGCTCGTGTTAACACGGTACCTCAGAACCCGACGAAAAACGATCTGACTAAACGGATGTACCAAATAAATGGCGACATAACCGTCCATCCCCACGTCCATTCGCCAAATATTGCGAACTGGTCTAAAGTACTAGAGACCTTCCTTGCCAACTCTTTTTTTTCAACGTTTCCCCATTTTTCCACTTATCCTTTAATACCAAGTCAAATTATATTCTCGAGTTTAAAAACACGATAATTAACAAATCTTTTAAATTGAATTTTTAATTGAACATAAAAATGAGATTTCAAAGATTTTAATAATACTAAAATACATAATGAATAAAAAGAAGACTTTAATATGATCATTATGGTTATTATTATGATGAGAATATTGAAAAATATATTGAGAATACTTGAAAATATTCATTTTCTTTTTGTATGAATGAAATCGATAAAATGACGCGTGATTTCCTTTGATTGCTCCCCCTCTCTCTCTCTCTCTTACTCACTCTTTCGAAGATTCGAAGAAGCAAAATTGAATAAAGTAACGGGCCTGAGGGCGCCGTTAGAATGGAGATGTCGGCCGTGAATCATACTAATCGCCAGCCTGATTAAACGTTTCGTTCTCGGAACTTTAAAACCCTCGCGGCTTTAACTTTCCTTCTACCTTCTACTGTGCGCTACCCCTTTCATAGTTATTACGTCTTTCGTGACAGTGGTGGTGATGGTGATGGTGGTGGTAGAAGCTTGAAGCTTGAAAAATGCATAAGATACTACGACGGTATCGTTAAACTGCTACGTTTGATTAATCAGTATACCTACCTAGTATCGAGTTCAACTCTATGTCCTTTTATTCCGGAAGACGTCAACAAAAAGTATAAGTGCACAGAGAAGTATAACGAAGTATAAACGATTTTAATAAACTCGACCCGACGTTAAATGTCAATAAACTTAGAAGTCTCTTAAGTTGATTTACTTCGTCGGCCGTTCACCGATAGTAAAAGGGTTAGAATGTCACGTGAAAAAGGTAAGTTAACAGCCTTTCAACTTTTTCCACGATTATTTTTCCACACAACCCTTTTTCTTTACCTTTACTTCCTACTGTAAAATGAGTCAACTTCAAAACTACTCCACTTCACTTCTTTACTTCGAGTTAACAACAACTTCTTAACACAAACTTCGTATTAATAAAATATGGTAGGTAAGAAAAAAGAAATTCAATCGTGTTTCTAACAACAACAACAACATTTCATTGATATTCTTTTGCGAATATAATATTTAAGTATTATTACTCTCATTATATATAGGATAATACGTTCATTTCATCGGCATGCATACTATCCAGATAATCATTAAAAAATGACAAATTAATTAAACACACGACGACAACATCTCGTTAAAATCTACAAGAATATTAACTAAAATCTCTCATAAAGTAGGCGTTGTCCTCGTTATTTAGCAAAACAAGACGAGTAGGTATAAGAATTTGGTACAAGGATAGGATCTTCCGATACGCTCGAATTTTCTAATAACATGCTGCAAGTTAAATAACATGCACAAGGATAGGACATGCATTGCGCATTCTTGGCGCTGAGCCTTTGCCAACGTGGAAAAGGAGCACGTGTCTGGCGTAGAATATCGGAAGAGGGCGCGACCCATCATGCATCCCTCCTTTCGTCCCTTTCTTCGTCCCTTTCTTCGTCCCTTCTTGCCTCTTAACGATCCACCTCATTCTCGTCGTTGTCGTAGTCGTCTTCTTGGTCGTTGAATAAATCTGTGGTGTTATATACGTCGGCAGGTCGACGTGCGTCAACTTTAGAGGACCTCCTTCGACGAAACCAAAAGAGAAAGAGAGAGAGAGAGATCAATTCTTGAAAGACGAGGCACAGTATAATGATCCGCCGATGTTGTTCGACGAAATACATAATAAGGCGTGGAAGTATAAGAAAAGGAAGAAGAAAGACGAATCTCGATTTAATCGCAATGGATTTGATCGGAGGGGGGCGGGTTCTTAGCACGCAAAGGGTATACAACTCTTGCTGGTTTCGATGACAAATGAAAACTAACGTTTCATCGGTTTTCTAAACATAGATTTTATCAATTTTATTCTTATATATATATATATATGTTCAGTCAAAAGCTTTTTTTTTATATATATAAATAAATGGAATAAAAAAATAAAGGGAGACTGTGTAAAAAAGGAAGAAAGAAAAAAAAAAATAATGAAGCAAGAAGAGGTGCAAGGGCCTTCCTTCTTTTCTTCATCGAAAATAAATAATATGAAAAGAACTACGGTTATAATGTGCATAAGGCCCCGCGGAGAGTCCGTTTTGTGACCACCTGAATTCGCGCAAAGATATGAATAAGGCATTGCTCGTGACAGAGGCGGAACTATGACGACGATGACGATGACGACTACGACTACGACGACGACGACGATGATGATGATGGCTGTGGCGACAACAACAACAATAACAACAACGCGAACGGAACCGGCAACGACGACATTGCACGTTACGTACCGCGCAGGCCACATGCGAAACATCTGGCATTTTTCACGTGCAAGAGAAAAAGAGAGAGAGAGAGAGAGAGAGAGAAAAAGGAATTTCTGAAACGGCTCCACGCCCCCCTGTCACGCTTACCACCCTCCCCCCTCCTTCTTACCCCATATCCGACCTCTGCCACACATCCCATACCAACGACACCGAAGGGACACGAGAACCCGCGGGGAATTTTTATTATATTGTCGCGTCATTTTATTGTACGGACACGAGCAATTATATCCCGATTGTTCTTCAATCTAGCCGTTAATTAACGATCAATGAGATCACTCGTGCGTGGAAAGCGAAACTGGAAGGACCAGAATCGTTTCTTCTTTCCAATTCGTACGAATAGAAGAAAAACGAATCACGGCGTGACAACGTTATATTATAGGTATACGATTTTATATTATATGTATATGTTTTTTTTCTTTTTTTTTTTCTAATCGTATTTATTTAAATGAGGTTTCAATTTGACAAATGTTTTTATTGATTGGTTTCCGAGAGAACTATTATAACGTCATTCGGAGCGAACAAAATTGTCTTCTACCTTCTTTTTTTCTTGTTTTTTTTTTTCGGTTTTTTTTTTCTTTTTTTTTTTCTATCGTCTCTAATCGTTGTAAGAAACAATGGACGAGAACGAATTGTTTGTCGCAAATAAATTAAAGAAGTCACGGGCCGACCGTGATTGAAAAAGGTTTCTTTGGTACTGAATTCGATCAGTCGGTGTAAGTAACGTGCTAAGAGAGAAAGATAGAGAGAGAGAGAGAGGAAGAGAATGAGAATGAAACAATGGTCGTGGTTAAGGTGTGGCACGGCTCGTTCCTCATTGTCCGGCAATTAAAAGATTTCTCTTTCTCTCTCTCTTTCTCTGTTTTTCTCTCTTACTCTCTAAACTCTCCGTTTGTTCCCTTTTGTATTGCCGCCACCTGCCGGCTTTGTTTGTTTTCACAGTGATGCACGCGCGAGCGCACATTTCGCGACTCGCTGGACACGTCGGATGAATTTTACCAGACGAGTTTACAACGAAAAAACTAGACGACACGTCTGTTCCATTCATGCTGAGCGATAGACCATGCTTCGTTTCTATCCTTCAAACAGCAGGATTACAAAATAAATATATAGGATTT
The DNA here is from genome assembly GCF_001313835.1 of Polistes canadensis. Classification (NCBI taxonomy): domain Eukaryota; kingdom Metazoa; phylum Arthropoda; class Insecta; order Hymenoptera; family Vespidae; genus Polistes; species Polistes canadensis. The sequence goes on from NW_014569581.1 coordinate 1,049,825, forward strand.
CCCTCTATCTCTCTCTCTCTCTCTATTTCCATTTAAAAAATTTTAAATCGTTGGGTAAGAAGTTTTTCATCGAATTTCTTTCCGTTTGACACCTAGCAAGAAAAACGACAAATTGACTTGCAAACATAATGATATATTTTTGTCTAGTGAAGCTAATCGTTTAAAGATAAATTTAAACACATTTTAATTTGTATAAGCTATTGTTATCAATTAATATTAACAATAAGTGCACTATGCCTACTAGATTTCGCATCTTATCACATCGAATTAAATGATTTTAATTTCTCACGATGCACGCTTTGAGAATTACCAGATTGGAGTAAAATAAGTATGCAACGAATTTCTGAATAATAAATATCTTGATAATTTCATAGATATATAAATAAAATATGTATTTTTTTTTAGAAATCTTTCCATAACGTGCCTTTCAATCGAATACATTTTTATGAAATAATGAGAACAGCAAAGTTCGTTGATAACACGTTGGCTAGTTCTCAAAGTAATTGCGATATTACTTTAACGGCATACCACGCTCATTACGAGATTGAAGCTCGGCTATCTTTCTATCCTTGTCTAACAGGTAACCATAAGACTCGTTCCTATAACTGGATTAGCAACGGATTTCCATTTCGCACCACGAACGAGGCAATTGGCCGTTAAGCCTATTCCATTTCCACAGCTTAGTTTATATCCGTCATGGTTACGATATACTAACGTTGCTATACGAGGCCAGAAATTCTTGTAAGTAAAAAGGGTTGGAATGAGTAAAAGATAAAATGAGAAATAGAAAAAGGAATAAAGGGAAGAGGGTGGGTCGTTCTCAAGCGGGCGGTTGCACAAAAAGGAATCGGCAAATTGAATGTCGAACGATTACGGTCGGTTAATGACAGTAATTTTCAGGTGGCGCCCGTACCTTCCAGCTTCGAGGAAAACGAACTTTTCGATTTGGCCTTTCGTAGACGCGTATTCATGTTTCTGCAACGCACAGGTAAAAACACTTTGTAAGATAAGGATTAATCAACGATTATTCCGTACAACACAAAATCATTTTCAAATCGATGTATCTAAGATAAATTCGAACTTACTCGTCTTCGATACGAGTCATACAACTATCAAATAAATAACACAGTTAATTGTTTGTAAATATTGTATATTACATTGTTCATCCTTAAATGCATACTTGTATAAATTTAAAGGAAGACATATTTGTTTTTTTGTTTATTTCAATAAAAACCATATATTCTACAAGATTTCTTATACTAAATTACATTAAACAGACGTTTATTTAAATGTAACTGTATTATTCGATAAGACGAGGTTTCGTAGTATTGAACGAAGAGAAAAATAATATCAGTATAAAATTCGTGAGTAAGATGAATTATTTCTACGATTCTATATTTTCACGAACAATAATTTCCAAGCTTTTGTCCTCGTTACCACCCTTTAAGTAAAATCGAATTGATTTCGATGGACACGAATGACTACTTGTCTGATTTTTCCTGATTTCTATACGAACGAATAATATATATGTAGCGAATCGTAGGATGATGACTTTTATAGAGAAAATCTTTCTCCGCGTGAATGAATACCGTGGACGTGAACTCCCACAGATAAATAATACGGTAGTATGCGTAGGGTTTACGTTTATCCCTGGGTTCATGTTCTAGCCCGTGGGATCATTTAGGTAATCCCTTTGGGATTTATTTGTCGTCCGCGGCTTCCATCGATCCTAAACGTCGTGGAAACACGTGTAAACCAGTGAGTAAGCTGACAGCAGCACTACGACAAACATCAAAGGATCGACCACTAGTTTGTTCGAAAATATCGTTTATGCTCAAACGTTGACGAGAATTCCCATTTGAATTCGTAAACGAGATGAGACGAGACATTCTAACTGATTTATGATGTTAAACGTAAATCATTTTATTTATAAAAAGAGTCCTAGTGTTTTCATGATTTACATAAACACGAGAAATAACTTGCAACAATAACTTAAGCGATTAGTTTATTTTAAAGTGTTTCTATCTCCAAATTTGTTTGCACCTATCAAACTTAGAAGTAGATACCATAATAAAGCCAAGTCAATGGTTAGGCAAACAAAACAAGAAGAGAAACGAGAAGAGAACGTGTTTGAGAAAGTTTTGTGCAAACACTTATTCGTTTCAACGGTAGAACATCGATCCCAAAAGAAGGAGTGTCGGATATTCGAGTACCTGCTACTGTTAGAATGAAACAAAATTTGGAATAGGAGCCTACGAACAAATCACTTCGCAAACACGAGATGATCTAAGAGGTCATTTTAGGTTTTTTTTTCAAAAATCGACTTCTTAACCACAATATACCTACCTACTGTGCAAGTAAAAAGGTTTTCACAGAAAAAAGGGAGAACATTTATTTCTTAGGTAAAGAAAAAGGAACGTGTTGAAACGATGTCACACACACAAGTCGGGCAATAAATAATATATTTTAAATACACAAAACACTTCTCTGACGACAAAATACAAAAGATTTGTTTGGCCTCATTTCGGGGTCTATCCTTTCTATTTTTTTTTCTTTTTTATTTCTTTTTTGTTCGAGGAATGGATCTCGCGAGAACGACGATAAAAGGATAGAAATGCAGGGCCGAGATCGTTTGGTACAAATTTTGCAAAGATCTCACCACATTCGTTCGTCTCTTTGTCCGTCAAAATGGCGTGAAATATCGAGGGTCGTTCCTAGTTCTGCCTCTGTTACCCTAAACGAAAAACGGTCTATATTTTCTCCAAACCGGTTTTGCGAGGACGTCCCTTGTACCTTTAGAAAAGATAAAAGAAAAAGAAGAAAGAAAAGGTAAGTACCCATGACGAATCTTCGAATAAGGGAACATCTTCGAGGGATACGCTATCAAATTCGGCAAACCTACCTATTTAAGAATAGTAACATCTTAGCAAAACTAGAGAATAAGTATATAATATCATAATTATTCTCATTATTTTCTTCCCCCCATTGAAGTTATTTCTATTCAGAAATTAAAAAAAAAAAAAAAAAAAAAAAAATAAGAGAGAGAGAGTGAGTAGGGGGGTGTTGGGGTAGATCGTTTAAGAAACGACGAGGGTGATAAAAAAAAAAAAAAAAAAAAAAAGAAATACGTATTAAGGGGTACGTATCAGTGTGAAATTTTGAAAAAATTGATTTTTGTTTTTTTCTATATTTTGATAGTCTATATCTTTAAAAATAACATACTGAAATTTCAAATAAATATTTCAAATAGTTTTAGAGTTACAGCCTTCTAAAGAGTAGCCGGTCAGGGATTAGAAAGCAATCATTTTATCTTTGAACGCGTTTCTCTCAAAACTACATTTTTCAAATTGGCTGCAGTTGTAACTCGAAGAAGAATCATCCGATCGCTTTGATTTTTTTTCCTGCTTATTTCGTATATGTTTCTCTGTACAATGACCTAAAAATTTTACGATTGTATAAAAAATGTAATTTTGGCGGGCCAAAAATCATCAAAATTTTGAGCAAAATTCGATAGTTTTTGTAAAAAGTCTGCCATTTTGTTAAATTTTAATTTTGTTTTCACAATTGTAAGTCATTGTATAGGCAATACCTTCTAGATTAACAGTATTTTTTTTTTTTTATTTCATCCACGGTGAAGGTCGGAATCATTGCAGCCGTTTAGGTCCTTTTTTTATAGTGACTTGGGAGATAGCGAATAACTCGTTGAAAATTACCTTTTTTCATTTGAAAATTTTAGTGAATATTTGTTAATTATGTATAAATATATCCTCTAAATTTGAAAATATTTCATGCAGTAGTTTTCTTAAAAAAAAATTTCTAAAAATCACCTTTTTTTTTAGGCGGTCACACTAGGTGTGCCCTTTACTAAACGTAAAACGTTTACAATAACTTTGTATTAATTACTCGCTTTTCTAACGGTTTCTCACTTTCAACCTCCCTCCCCATTTTCAAGAATCGAACAGAGAAAAATAAGTTGCTTACAAAAGTAATGTAAAAAAAAAAACAAAACAAAAGGACATAAGTCGAAACGTTGAAATCGTTTGTCCGTAGATCCGCGCGATGACCAACGAACGTCCCAGGGAAACAAGGAAGTGACGTCGTCGGTACGGTATCGATGATTATAATTAGCGGACCGATATACCGGAACAGGAACGGACTGATTACCGTAATCAGTCGCACGCAGTCGCGCGCGGCACGATTCTCCACGTGAGAGGAGGTTGCTTGCTTGCTTGCTGCTACTCCAAAAGAGAATATTCTTTTGTATCTGTTCGTTTATATGTATATACGTGTATATGTGTGCTTTTAGTGTTCGGAGGGTCGCGTGGAGGAGTACAAGAAAGGAAGACCAGAAGGAAGTAGAAGAAGAAGAAGAAGAAGAAGAAGAATAAGAAGAAGAAAAGATGGAGGTGGTAGTTTTGTTGTCATGACACGCATGCGTGTGTGTAACGTAACTCTTTCTTCTCTTTTTTGTCTCCTATTTCTCCCTTCCTTATTCCTCTCACACCACCTACTCCTCGCTTCTTTCTTTCTTTTTTTTTTCCCTCTCAATTTTGTTTCCTCATCCACGTATAACGCGACTATCATTATATACCGTGTATAGTACTCGGTGGGACAAAAGGCTCCCCATATGACGGGACCGGCTATTCGTAAGCTAATGTATGTCTTTAAAAACATTACTCTATGATAATTAAACGTCTATGAGGAGTACGCGGGCATTGTTACGCTCGTAACTTTGCGCAGCATTACCGGGAATGACACGTTGCGCTAGAATGCTTCCGATGTCGTGAACGCGGTTGTGAACGCGACCAATGATTCCAACGAAAAAAAAATACAATGTGATAAAAATAAAAAAATAAAAATAAATATAAATATAAAAGAAAGAGAGAGAGAAAGTAAGTTTTACCAGCGCGGGAAAACTTCAGACAAATCCGACGCTTTTCTTACGAGAGAAAGTCACGATCTTTCTTTCTTTCTTTCTTTCTTTCTTTTATTTTTTTTTTTTTTCCAATTGCGAGAGACCTTTGGGGCCGAATCAACGAACAAGTTTTCGCAAAAAGTTTTCTACCAAGATCTAACAAACTTTTTCCTTAACTTTTACGTGAGAATTTTCAAACAAGAGAATAAGAATAAAAAGGAGGAGGAGGAGGGGGGTGGGATAAAAGTAAATGGTTGTTGATCGTGATTTACGATCGCTATGGTTTACGTAAGAAGTTCGACGTTCCGTGGCCTACTTTAAAGTAGGAAGAAGCGAAATAAAAGAGAGAATAAAAGAGTCAAATTGAGGGAGAGAAAGAGAGGAAGATGAGAATCGTCGATGGTTAACGGAATTGGGTCAGTGGAAGATAAATGCGGGGTTGAGTACGAAATTTCGACTGGTCTGCGGTTAAGTCTGGAACACATATAAGTACTCGTGTATATCGATGATCGTTGATCTTTCTTATTCTTTTCTCAAATCATTTTCTTCCTTCTTTTTCTTTCTTTCTTTCTTCCTTTCTTCATTTCTTTCTTTCTTTTTTTTCGTTATCGATCGGCACACGTGAATATTCACGCCTTTCATTTTCCCTTACACTCGGTAAAATCATCTGCATTCGACCGCAAGGCATCTGCCGTATTATCGCGAGTGAGAAACCCCCTAATTAATAATAATATTCGAACGATGAGCATCGCGAATCGAGCAATCATTTCCTCGAGATAACATCGCAAGAGTTTAGTCGATAATAATCGATAAGAAATCAAAGAAGATCAACGCAATATTATTTTCCTATCGATACGTCTGCGAGATTAACACAAAAAAAAAAAAAAATTATGGATATATAGAATATTCTTCTTTAATGCGATCGTACTAAGTTAGAATAATTTAACATGAAACAAAGATCATCGTGATTTCTCTTAAAGTAACGTTAGAAACATGTCAAAAATTAATTCTCATTTCTACTTGTCGCTCAAACTTAATCCGTAAACCTCGTGTAAACTTATTGACATATAAGAAAAAAATAAGGATAAAATCTACTCGAGAAGAAAAAATGGTCACGTGAATCTTAGGAGAATGTTTGCAGGGGAGGGAGGGGGAGACAAAAAAATATATATATATATATTTAAAAGAAAGAAAAAAAAGGAACAGGAGCAGCAAGCAAGGGAGAAAAAAGTTTTTGTAAAACAAGATCGCTCGGTTTGTTTTTTCTCCTAGTAGAAAATTATTTATATATTCTCTCCCTCTCTCTCTCTGTTTCTCTTTCTGTTGAATCGGGTGCATCTGCCGCGAGCGAATTCTCGGGGGTTGGTATGGCGACACGAGCGAATATCAGGGCACGTATATATCGGGGCGTGGCCGATAGTGTCGTTTCCTACAGGGCATTGTCCCAGGACGAGATGCACCTGGGAGTGAAGGTACCACGCCTCTGAGAGCCACGTAAGCTTTTCTCTCTTATACGCACACGCACACATACAGTACAATCACACGCACCCTCCTAGGCGCGCGCGCGTGTTCGCGCGCACGCGTGAATTTAGATCGTACCACCTTTTCTTTCTTTCTTATATATATGCACAATAATATTCTCGCATGTGTTCGTATGGGCGCGACATACGGGAGCAAGAAACGAGAAAAGAGACACGATACACCGCGACGGTCATTACGCGTCTATAGGAGGCATTGTTCGCGATATATATGCCGGATGCTCGAAGGAAGAAGAAGAAGAAGAAGAAGAAGAAGAAGAGGAAGAAGCAAGGAAATAAAAGTAATGGTCTTTCGAACCGGTTGCGTATGTTGCCCCGTTCAACAGTTAACAGAAAATTTATATTACCGACGAGAATTCTTTCCTAGACATTTAAAGTAACCCTGTCTATCATTCTTTCTTTTTTTTCTTTTCTTTTTTTTCTTTTTTTATACCCTCTACTTATCAAAAAAGAAAAGAAAAAAATATAACAAATTATTACGTAGTAAATAACATAACGGGCGTATGCGTGTAACATTAACTTATTTTTTGCCAAACATTAATTTACGATTGAGATTATTCATTTGTCACGTAATGATTGTTACCATCCAACAACGCGTGACACATAAAACAATATATTTTTTATTTAATTCACATTAAATATACTTTTTTATATACGTAAACGTATGTTCGTGAAGTGAAACAGAAAAAAAAAGAAACAAGAAAATCGATTGGGAAGTTTAATCGAGTATAGAACACAATAAATAGAACAAATAATTATAATCATTTAATATAATAATATTTGTGTTATTTTTTGTCGTATCACTTAGAACTATATTTCCATCATACAAATTATATTTGATTTTATATTTTAAAAAGGTGTACTTATATATATGTTGAGTCGAGTTGTAATCGAATGAAGATCGATGAGATGTTAAATCGAGGTAGTGGAAAGAGGCAACGAGCCGTTTAAATTAACCCACAATGGCGGTGTCTTTAGAATCGCGAGATCCAACGACGACACGTACACCTAAACGCGGCCCCAATACGCCCGGGGGCGGCAAGGGCGGAGGCGAAGCCGCCCCCAGGTGGGTCAGGGTGGTACCCGACCTATCTCTCTTTCTTCCTTCCTTCCTTTCTTTCTTTCTTTCCTTCCTCCTTTTTCYCCCCCCCCCCATCCTCCCCCCTACTCTAATCCATTTTATCTTTTTTCCTCTCTATCATTTTTTTTTCTCTTTCCCTCCTTCCGCCGTGCATAAATAACGCGACAAGGAGGACTCGAAGAACGACGTAAATTGTAGAAATACGATCAACGCCCACGCCCTCACTCTTTCCGTCCGTCTTTTCCTTTTCTTTATCTCGGAACGGCTAATTTTATCCTTCCAGGACGTTTAAAATCTATCGACGATTTTTCGTAGAATAAGAAATACGAGGATATCTTCTTCTTATTCTTATTCTTCTTCATCTTTTACACCTGTATGTTTTGTTTTATTTTATTTTTCTTCGTATATTATTAACCCTGTGTGATATTTAGGTTCTTTTTTTTTTCATTGAAATATAAACCACATACTTAATGATTTTAATAAAAATGTATGATAAAATCGATGCGTTTACGGAAAAAAATAAAGTGACATTTCTTTTTTAGGAGAACCATAATTTGATTCTACGAACGCGCGAATTCATAGGACGCGAGTTATACGGATATTTATCGTAATATATTTCAGAATATCGATATACCATTCTATTCGTTCGTTTTTATATTATAACACGAAATTGTATGCAGCTTTTTGTTCGATGAAACACGATTGGTCGGTCCGAACAATGAATAAAGACCGTTGCGTTCCCGGAGGTGGACGGTGGCCAAAGTTTTATCTGGAATGGCAACAGATGGAGAAATACGTCCATAGACACGTCAGTATCTTGGAAAGTGTTTCTTTGACTATGCATGCTCGTCGTACCTGGCGGCCCACATATGCTCGAAGAAATAATGACGAACTGTTTCTCTTTGCTACTCATTCGTATGCAATATCTCCTTTCCACGGGAAAGGATATGCGTGTTACCGCAGATTCTCTCTCTCTCTCTCTCTCTCTCTCTCTCTCTCTCTTGCGCGCGTGCACTTCGACAATCGTTACTTCCGTTATCTTCAATATCGTTTCGCAAAGCGGAAGTTGATGTTAAGTAAGACCGAAACAATCCAATACAATATACGAACAAATTAATTCATTCACATTTACGTATACAAGATAAATTTATCTAATACTTTTATTTCATTTACTCAAAGATACAAGGATCCTAGAACATTGTGTAAATAATCAGTTGTTTCTCTCGTCCAAAAATAAAATTCTTAATAAGAAGGTATCAAAGGGAATTTGGACATCAAAAAAAAGAAGTAGAACTTAATTTTACTAAGTTGGACGTTTCGTCCCTTTATTGGGAATTCTTCAGCAACTTAATCTTTATAGTTCACCGTCTTTTTTCTTTAAGTAGACATACATTTTTATTTTTATTTTTAATATTTGAAACACAAAACATCTACACTTCGTTAAGTATTAGTCCGTTATAATTTATTTATTTATTTTTAAAAAATTATAATTTTGATACCTTCTTATTATGTAAATAATTTTGACAAGGTAGAATCAAAGATATCGGTAGAATATTTCTTTTCAAAAAGGACAAAAAAAAACACATTACTAGAATATTAATTATCATTAAATATATATATATATCGTAATGTTTTGAACGTTATTTAAAAGTATTATTAAGAAACGTATCAAATGAAGTCTAAAAAATTGAGTACCGTGATCACCGACGACTCCATATCTACACTACTCTACTACTTCGTGTTAACGAGGGTATCAAGAAGTCCTGTTTACATTGCAAAGCCCGATAATCGATGACAAATATTGAGCAGATGCTCGACCGTATCCTCCTTTTGCTCCGCCCTAAATTTTGCCGACACCTCACCATCGAGAAAAATAATAGGAAAAGAAATAATCGTACGAGATTTTTCGCGGTAACCTTTGCACTTTATTGTCGGCGCGGTTTCTTTTGTCACGATTCGAAAACATAAATCATTTAATAGTGGATCGAGAGTGGGAACGAGAAAAGGACAATTGATTTAGGTTGCTGAATGTTGCATCTTCCTAGTAGATTTTCGGTAGTCTTCAAAAGCAAACGTAGAAATTCTCAGACGCGGGGTGTATTTTCCAAAATGCAGGGAGGATAAAAAGAGGCGCGACCACAATGAGTAAGCGATGACAAATGGCGCTAGCCATTTCTTAACAACACACAAAACGAAGGAAGACCTTCTTCAACCGATGTTATATATTACATTATATTACTAGAATCTATAAGGAAACTTATGTGTCATTCTGATACTTCTTAAACGCTTCGCGCGTTAGGAAACTCCAAAGGATACATACGCTATTGCCTTTGTAAACGATTCTTACCGCATTTTATATCATCTCGATTCTATCGCAAAAGGCGAAGAGGGATGCTCGTAATATCGGACAATGAGAAAAATACGAATGTAAACGGACAATGATGGTACACATAGAACGATCAAGAGTCCTGAGAAGAAGATCCTTCTCGATTATATTCGCTATGACAAATCGTTTCTCGAGATATTCAAGAAATCCTTGAATTTTCTTCTCGATTAAAAGGGATAAAAAAAAAAAGTTAATTTTAGTGAATTATCGGGATGGTTATCGTGATTGACTTGGGAAACTAATCGCGTGCGTTTAACTCGAATTCTCGAAGAGGAAAAAATCGTTTCTTCTGAAAATAACCGATCGGGCGTCTCCGAGATCGCGTAAAAGTCTGTCTCATCTTCTTATTCTTTTTCTTCTTCTTCTTCTTCTTATTCTTTTTCTACTTCTTGTTCGTCGATCTTTGCTCCTAGTGTCACAAGCTTGACGCACGACTAGCAAGAATTACGAGTTCACGGGGCGATAAAGTTGGCTCGCTGCAACGCCCAGAGTTGAAAAGCCAACGAACAGATTTCTGTCGGCGGTTAACTTGTTTTATGGTCGTAAGACCGTCAGGAAAACGTCCTTACCTCTTTCTGCTCCATCTGCGCTTTATGAACCTTTAAGGAATTTTACTTTAACCAAGGAATCCCTTTAATTTCAACAACTATATCCGATTAGGTAACTAGTCTGATCTATCGAACAAACAAAAATCATTGTTCTAAGACAATTTATAAACCAAATTCAAATTATATTCTCTATTGCTTGATATTTTAATGTAATACAAATTACGATACTAATAGATAATATAATAAATAAATTATTGGTATATTTAATATTGAAAAAGAAAACAAATATATCTATATATATAAAAATGAATCCCTGTTTCCCTTGTTCACGTCATTACTTGAGAACGACTTTACCGATTTTATTAACCTTTTTCTTTTAAGTTTTCTAATACTTCGTAGAAGGTTCTTACGGAAAGAAAAATTAAGAAAATTGTTGAGAAAATTTCAAAATTTGAGAAAACTTAATGAAAGAAGTGAGTGTGTTTACAGAAGTTGGTGGGATAATGGCAGTGCTACGTATTTTGCGTTTTTTTTGCGTAATTTATTTATGTATTGCTGCTTTTTTTCTTCTTTCTTTTTCATATCGATTTTAGGTAAGTTTTAATAGACTAACAACACGTGATATACATAGAGAGGACACCCGACATACGTTGTCCTGTCTAAGCTGTAAATATTCAATTCGAACTGGAATAAACTGGAATAATAAAAAAAAAAATCACAGTTAACCGAGACAGATGGCACAACCGGCAGACGTCCTGGTTTTAGCAGTGAATAAACAAATCGAATTGGGGGGAAAAAAAAAGAAAATTAACAATGTTGTGTATCAAAAAGCATTACAATAAACAAAACAAAATATCAGTTATTTCTCTCGTCCAAAAATAAAATTCTTAATAAGAAGGTATCTCACAGGGAATTTGGACATCAAAAATAGAAGTAGAACTTAATTTTGATAAGTTACTTCTACTTCTTTTTTTTTTTTTTTTGATGTCCAAATTCCCTATGATACACTTTCTTATTAACAAAAAAATATATTTTAGAAATAAATTCTTGTTTATTTATTATATATTAATTATTCCAATTCGAATTGAATATTCACATTTAAGAAAGGACAACGTCTATCGGGTCACCTAGTACATATATATATATAGAACTGTACTGTAAAAAAGATCGAAATATGCGCGAACGGTTCCAGTCGACGTCGATGGGCGTCGTACATGGGCGTCGTCGAGGGAACGACGACGAAGAATAAGAATAAGAATAAGATGAAAAAGGATGCAAGGCGTCGGGGTCGAATGTCAAACGACTCGGCGAAGCTTCATCTCCTCTCTTAGAAAGGAGTCGTCGCGATAGTCGTCGGCCCAAGACCGATCTCACCAGCCGATTTTCTACATTGCTTTACGGTACGAGAAGGATCAAGAGATAAGAGTAAAAAGCTTAAGGAGAGAACTCGACTCGAAAGATAGAAAGAAAGGGAGAAAGAGAGTTTTAACGCGAGGGGGGAGGGAGAGGGAGAGAGAAAGAGAGTTTTAACGCAAGGGGTGAGGGAGGGAAAGAGAGAGAGAGAGAGGTGCCTCCGACAGCATGTGCTCGGGGCGTGGACCAACGCGAAAGAGATATACTGCTTCGCTCGAGTATTTATGGCATATCCGCACTTCCTCCAATACTCTCTTTCTCTCTCTCTCTCTCTCTGTTGCTTCTTCCAACTGTATAAATCTATACACGTACGAAGTTATCCGAAGGATACGTGGAATGCGCGAAGAACCATCACGAATAATTGTTTCTGGAAGTGCAAACGACCAACTCGTTTAAACGCATTCGACACACTTTTGTTCAAACCCCTTAGTTTTTTATTTTTACTTTTCATTCCATTTTTACTTTTTCTTCTTTCCCTTTTTTTTTTCGCGAAACTAAAAATTTCTTCATCGGTTAACCGAAACATCTTTGAGCTGTTGTTTTTATTATATGTTTATATAAAAAAAGCAAAAGATTACAGAAGAGAGAGAGAGAGAGAGAGAGAGAGAGAGAGAGAGAGAACAGGTGTATTAAATAAATTAATAAATAAAAAGATAAATGAAGAAGAAGAAGAAGAAGAAAAACAAACTAAATAAATCAAAAATCAACGACGAGCGTTAAGTGAAAACATGAAAGACTTTAAGAAAAAAGATTGTACGGGGATTGTTTTTTTTTCTCTTTTTTTGTACTTCAAGATCGGGTTTGAAAAGAAGTAATTAAGGGGCCCCCGAGCGAAAGATAATCGAGTACGAGGTGACTTTGCACGACTAGATTTTGTTTTATTTCGCACAATTTTACATCCTCCTTTCTCTCTCTTACTCTCTCTCTCTCTCACTCTCTCTCTCTCTCTCTCTCTCTCTCTCTCTCTCTCTCTGTTTCTTTCTTTTTCTGTATAAGTCGCGTCGCCTGACTTCTTCATCCGCACGATGATAAATTGTCGACGAAGGCAGCAACGTACGTCGTTGGTGCAATGTAACAAATAGTGCTGAAACATGCGCTCGGGTTCGACCGTAATTTCACTCCATTCGATATATCCCACCGAGATTTATGTATCTTCGTTCTTGGTCTATGAAATCGTTAAAGTCGAGACCTGAGAAGATACCTAACGTATATACATATATGTAATACTTATATATATATATATATATATATATTGTATATATTGTATATACTATCTCGAATCTCATGAGTCAAACGTTTTGCTTCTACCTTTATTCATTTTCTTGAATATTTTTCATTATTTTCTATTTTTTCTTCTTCTTCCGTTTTAATACCAACTCTAATCTCGCAAGATTCTTCGTGTAGCAACGAAAAAAAAAAAAAAAAAAGAAAGAAAACGGAATAGAAACGCGATGAAAGAGACACGAGAGATACGCTGCTTCCTGTCGAATTTTTTTTCGCGATTAATGCGATACTCCCCATTGGTCGTTCCTAATTACATTTATAATCGATTCGATCTTTAACTTTCGTGTACCGTAAAAAATATCCCAAACAAAATATAGGCTTCGATTTAATAAAAAAAAAAAAAATAAACCTCGATTAATCTGGAAAAAAATGTTTATATAGAAAAAATTCCTTCGTAGTTGTTTCATACGATTTTAATACAAAAGAGGAGATTATTTAAGTGATCCTATTTAACTGAGACATCCTGTATAAATGCATACATATGTAAGTATACATCATACATACGTACGTACGTACGTTAATATATACGTTAGCGAGTACTTACATGCATAGTCGAAGAAGTAACATTAAGTAGACTCGCGGAGAGTGTTGAAGAAAAACGAGAGGGTTTCTTAGGCGAATCATCAAAGAGAAAGAGAAAGAGAGAGATAGAGAGAGAGAGAGAGAGAAAGAGAGAGAGAGAGAGTATTCCTCCGACAACGTAAGGTTGATTCTTCGGAGCAGCCATTCTTCCACGGTAATGATTACCGAGCACTTGCCATACATGGCTTAGAAACGAGCACGGTGACACATTCATTACTGCGAGTTTAATAGACCTCTTCGGTTCTTCCCCTTCGTGTGTAAAAGCATTTCTTGCAGGTATCAAAGTAACGCTTGCACCGTGACACTTAGTCAACGTATCCCTAGATGCATCTCTTTTCCTTCTTCATTTTCATCTTTATCTTCATCTTCTTCTTCATGTTCATCTTCATCTTCTTCTTCTTCCTTTTTTTTTTTTTCTAAAAGTTACGTTCATTCGTGAGAAAAAGTTTCATCCCCCTAGCAATAAAATGACGAGCACCTTACTCGTCGAAAGGATAAAACCTTCTTCTTACGCGTGGGAAAGAATATTTTTGTGGTAAAAAAAATACCTGCGTGTGTGAAAAAGATAAAAAAAAAAAAAAAAAAGAAAAAGAAAAAGGAAAGAATCGTCTCGCAATTTCGATATATATATATATATATATATATTTTTTTTTCTATCTCTCTCTTTTCTCAAAAGAAAACGTAAGGTCTTCTTCTCAATTTCTTCTTTTAAAAGGATCGGCCCAATAAAAAGTCCCTCTATGAGTTAGAACGAGGCAATTAGTATCGGATGACGATAGGAACGTTTCTTCTCTCTATGTATCAACCTGCGTATAAACGGGCCCGCGGCTTTCTCTACGGGGTGCATCAACCTGTACGATTCTCTTGTAAAGATCGAAAAAGGGCGGCCCTTTATTCAACTGGCCTAGCAGGCTACTAATAGTTCGCTTTCTCATTTCATTCAGGACGAACTGTCGGGGATCCGATTCATACCGTAAACTACGTTCTTTCGATGATCCCTAAAGATTGTGGTTTTTTTTACAATTGCTATTATTTCACACGTGAGAATCTCGATCGAAACGAGATCGAGATTAAGAATGATCGAACAACGATCATTATACACACACAATAACGTAAATAAACATTATTTTTCTTAAGTAGACCCCTTTTCTTTCTTTTAGACTTTTTTTCTTGTCTCGTGCATAATTATTAATACCATTTTCGCTATATGACTAAACACCCATGGGGTATTATTTATCATGGGGTCCAGGAACAACGCCAACGATCACCCTCGGGATTTCGAGTAGACAGCGGATTTGCTCGGACAATAAATATCATTCGTTCCGATACTCGAGGCAAAAGGGCCCTACGGGCCGGCATGCTTCGGCACGGTGTGTAACTAAACCGAAGGGCTGCTTACCACCATGTGTTTGTCTTCCTGCCAATATGGATCCGCCCTTTGCCCTTGTGCCTCGTTTTCTTCTCTCGTAAACGATCCTCTCGCTACGTCTCGATTTCTTCGACTCGAAATTATGTTCAATACGAATTACGAACTCTCTCCCGATTAGATGTCATTTCTTTTTTATTTTTTATCCGCACTCCGACTTTCATTTGCGTCGAACGAGTTAAGAAATAAAAACAGAAAATAATAGAAAATACGTGTCCCCCCCCCAAACCTTGGAAGATATAAAAAAAAAATATCTTTCGATTCATTGCCGGTCAACTATAATTGAAAATTCCTACTCCATGTAACATTTTCTTTCCGTAATGATATCATGACTTTTGTAGTTATAAATAAGGAATCAGTTTTATGAACTTTATATTATCTTATATATATATTCGTAACAAATATATATATTTTTTGCTATTACTATTTGTACCTCACTAAGAAGCACAATTTTGTTTTTAAAGATCAGTCATCTCGACTGATTTTGGTAGAAATAGGTATATCAAAAAATAGCTGGTAAATCTAGCGTTAAAAATGACGAAACGTGTAAGAGAAAACGCTTATGGTGATCGATTTCCGATCAACGTCGAAATAGTTCGTAGAAATGCTTCCCTTTTCGGCTCTAGAGTTTTACGATCACCGAGGAGAGGTTTGACCCCGGTACGTGAAATCGTCCTTTGCTTGAGATAAACGTAACGATTGGTTAGAATGTAGGAGGGTCAAATCCCTCTCGCACGAGGGAACCCTCGAAAACTCCTTTCCATCATTGTACAACGGAAAGAGAAAGAGAAAAAGAGTGGGAAGATAGAAAGTAACGGAAAGGAAAGGAACGGAACGGAACGGATAAGTGGGCAGTACTGGGTAAAGTCGTATGGCCATGGTTGGTGCTTGACGCGTGCTGGACGCTTGAGAAAATGGTCGACGATAAAGCGGACACTCGGAAGAAGAGAATCCCGGTGACTCTTACCACTAGTTTGCCGAAGAAAAGCTCCGAGCCATTTCCTGTTTGGCTTCGGGCCCTTTCTTCTTTTCTCATCTCATCTCTTCTCTTTTCTTTTCTTCTCTTCTCTTGACCATAAAGCTAATACGTCCGTATAGCTATAGCGATTAGGGTATCTTTAGATCCTACTCCCCCTTTGCCACTGTTTTCTTTCTTTTTTCTCTCTCTCTCTCTCTATATATACCGAGTAGCAAACTGCTTTTCCATTGTTCGAAGAATAGAGGGATGGATATCCTGGAAAACTTTCTGACAAATTGGTCGCGTGTCATCTAACGTGGATGCATTTATGTATCATGATGATACTTAAAAGCGGAAGGAAGCTGCAACCAGTTGGGTATATTTAACGAGACTCTTGATGAATCGCTATCGGGGAATTGTGTAAAAATCCTTTTCGAAGGAGGAGGCAATCATTTTCATCGGCAAAAAAGTTGAGAAAGATGGGATTTTCGAGAGAGAAATATCGAGCTCCTCGTTCGGCAGGTCATAAAGATAAATAGTTAGCCAGCAAATTTACACAATTTGCGGCTGCTCGACGTGGATACGTGAGAGTGAAAAAGAGAGAGAGAAAAAGAGAGAGAGAGAAGACGAAGGCGGAGGTAAGATAGGAAGGAAAGAGGCAATCTAAGGAAATTGGCAAGAGCGACGAACCAATTTCCGAAAGAGGCCCGCAAACACCGGGCCAGGGGTCAGCCGGGGTGAGGGTTAATCGTCGATAAAACGAGTCTCGTTAACGCGCCTCGTTGCTGTACAACCCTCTCGCTAAAAGAGAAACAGAAATCTAGGGAAAGAGAGAAAGATAACCTACTCGCGACCTTCCAAGCTTGACACGTCTTGGATCATCCAACGCTACCGGTAAGGCTCAAGCATTTCTGTGAAAATCAAGTTTGCGTCGGCATATCATGGCGGTTCTCTTGCAATTTAATGACAAGTTTTGTACGATCCTAATATATCGTTTTGATTTTTCATCGTTGATTATTTATTTTCAATATATGATTTTTTCATTAAACGATCACGTTACGATTTGGATAAAAGTTACAATGAATAATCGCAGAAACAATTCGTTTGTTAGCGTTTAGATTTTCACTGCGACACCTTAATTTATCTTGCACGATATTAAAAATGTCCGTTATTTCGTAACGCAAATTACACCGCGTGAACAATTCGAAATTCGTAAGAAGTACCAGAGATGATATCGCATTCCGTTCGTAATCTTGCCGAGAACTATTCTTGGCAAAGAGCACGGGACACGACTTCGACTCGCCATAATGCACGTATATCGTCAAGAGAGAAAGAGAAGAGAGAAGAGAGAAAAAAAAGGGAAAAAGAAAAGAGAAAGATAGAGAGCCCGAAAACGTAATTTTGCTCCCTCCCTCCCTCCCTCCCTCTCTCTCCTCGGAGGGACCACCGGCTGCTGCTGCTGTTGTTGCTGGCTCGGCTGGAGGACGATTAACATTCCCAAAGCAATTGCACCCACGACGACGCGCCCGGGCCAAGCAATTGCTTTTCTGGAACGTCTGCCGATGTTCTTCCCGAGCTCCGAGGAATCCTCGATGTTCTTTAATTTCAAAATAACGCCTTCAGATGGCAGCACCGATCGATCCTTCCAAGGAACAACGGAAACCATCGCCGAAGATATTGCAGACACCCGCGTGTAATAAAACATATCCAAATTACATTGATTATACGAAATAATATCTAAACGTTCGTTCACAGATACGTACAAAATAAATTTTAATTGAAACGATATATATATTAACGCCAATCAAAATGACTGGTCTTGGTCAATTTCAATTGAAAATTACTACTGCACGTAACATTTTCTTTCCGTAATGATATTA
>NW_014569581.1:1068285-1089331 GCF_001313835.1 Polistes canadensis
CGTAACATTTTCTTTCCGTAATGATATTATCATGACTTTTGTAGCTGTAACTAAAAAATCAGTTTTATGAACTTTATATTATCTTATATATATATTCGTAACAAATCAATATTTGTTGTTATTGCTATTTTTATCTCACTAAGAAGCACGTTTTATTTTTAAAGACCAATCATTTCGACTGGTTTTGATAGAAATAGATATATCAAAATAACTGACAAATCTAGAGTTAAGTATTGCGAGTACGATATCTCTATTATGATTGAAAAAAATCGAAAAGAAAGAGTAATATTTTTTGCTGGTTTTAATCAAAAAGCAAATCGTATTAAATAATTGACAATGAACGATCATCAAATGAAATAAAGAAATAAAAGAGACAGATTGGAAATGTACTCTATCGTCGTTTTATTTTCATAACGGAAACGGATTCCAAAGCCGCGAGAGTGGTCTCGAGGAATAGAAGGAAAGAAGAAAATTGAGGAAGAAGAGGGCGGAGGATAGGCAGAAGCAAAGGGATAGGGAAAGGGATGAGGAGAGGGGTTGAAAGAGAAAGAAAGAAAGAAAATGCGGGATGATCGTGGTCGTTCGTTCTTGATTCGCACTGAGATTTTTGTCGCCGAGTGTCGCTATCGGGCGGCCTCATCAACCGGATTACAGGCTTCCCTCGTGTTCGCGGTACCATCGTCGAGAGTCGCGTGGATAGGCGGAGAACAATACTACTGCAATGGAAAGAAACCAAATACAAGTACCTTCTACTCTTCGGAGGGCTGATACGAACTAAACGGAAAACAAACGAATATACAAAAGATATTATATTATAAACAAGACTGCATTCTTATTTTCTTTTATTAACGATTATACACTCTTTCTCTCTCTTTTTTAATTTTTTCAAGGTCCAATCACAATACTCGTGAATAATACGAAACTTAATGGATATATAAATAATGTACGTACTATTTTATAGTATTATAATTAGTATAATGTATAAAATATATATTATAGTATAATATTCTTTTTAAAGAAAAAAAATTATATTACGTTTTTGTCCCTACTGTTTTGTTTGTTTTTTTTTCGATGAAAAGTAATAAAATATTTGTAAGACACGGAAATGTTGATTTCGATAGAATCGAATCTAAAGAAGAAAATTGATCCAGAAAAGGACGGGGTGCAAGCCGAGAAGAAGGATCGGAAGAAGGATTCCGAAGGTTACCGAGCTAAGGCACGTCGCGATGAAATGAGGAGCGGCAATGGCAAATAAATCGGCTTGCTGGCGTCACGTCCACGATCCGAGACGAGGGCGAACGCTCACGAAAGCTCATGATGGACCCGCACGAATCGTTCTTCTTCACCTCTTTGATCTTCGCCGGCACCAGAGAAGAGTCCTCCGTTGTCTTCGATCCGTTGACAGAATTCGATCTTTTCCTTCCACCCACGTGGTGGTTCTTCTCCTCTCCACGACTCAACTCAACTTTCTTCTTCTTATTTTTTTTTTTCTTTCACGCGGTTCCGCATCTCTGAACAAAGAGCACGAGTTAATCTAATTTATATACACAAGCGAGACCATTTATTTTCTCTATACTTATTTAACATACAACCATTCCTTTTTCTTTTTATTCTATTATTTTTATATTTTATTTTTTTTTAGACTCGTAAACGATTTTTTACTCGTAGACTGATATTCATTTACAATTAGTTAAACGTTAATTTACTCTTGCTATTATAAAAGTGAGACGTTCGCGTCTTCCATACATATACTTATTATAATCCTTCCTTTAATTTTTTATTATATTATTTTAATGAATATTTATGTTTCCGTTATCTAGATTATTTGTCACACGACATAGAGATTTATTGATCGTTCCAACTTTATTTCATTCGTTTTACTTGTCATCGTTTTTATTTTAACTTCTTTTTTGTTTCCTATAGATCATTTTATCTCTCGTTGCACGATATTGTGATTTATATGTATAATATTGTGATTTATATGTATAATAAATGTAATATAATGTATAATAATAGAAAAAGATCAAGATTTCTTTCTAATACTTATAATTAGTTTAGATATTAGTGTGTCTTTTATTCTTATAATACTACTAACAGATATTTGTTAACTTTTTCTTTCTAATTATTATTTGTAAGATATCAAAAGATCATTCAATTATTTATTATCGGTCTCTTATTTAATCAGATTTAACTGTGAGAGATTGACAATTATACTTGCCACGAAGAAATGAAATTATTTTTTATTTCAACGAGAGTATGAGAAGTTTTTTTAAATACTGTATTAACAAACCATAAAGAAGCTTAACATTCAATAGAAAGTTGAAACGATGACAAAAACGTTATTTATCGTTTAGGAATATTGATATATGGGACTTGATATAATTACGAACTGTTGCATCGCAGTAAAGTGGACGAATAACGAAAGAGAGAGAGAGATAGATAGAGAGAGAGAGAGAAATAAATTTGATCGAGAATGAGACGAGAAAGACGGAAAGAAAGTGGCGAGAGAAAAAGAGAGAGATGATAGTAGAAGATAAAAAAAGAAAAAAAGGGAACCGGTACGCAAAACGACGAGAACTTTGCATCAGCCTGCATTAAAGACACAGTAACGCCCTCTGACTTTAATAAGAACGCAACGTGACTTTCAAGGAACCGCAACGTAATAACGAGTTTCAGTTTCGTCGTTCTTTTTCAAAAAATTATGCGTCTCCTCCTCGAACTACCGCGTAACGGCTCACCTCTCGGTATGTATCCTTTTTCTCTTTCTTTCTATTATTATTATATAAAGGACTATAGTACAATATATTATTGTGTGTAAACGTACAAACAAAATTCGCGTCTCATTTCGATACGCGTAAATTAAAAAACAAATAGAAAAATATATATGAGAAAACATAATATTGATACCTATTTCTCGTCGATCAATTATAATTAATTGAAATGATCGATAAACGATCGAATATAATTTGTTTTCCCTCCGTAAGAATGGTCCGAAATAAACGCTTATTAACCGAACGTTTAATCGAAATTTTCTCATGGCGTTTATATGTATATACGCGAATATCTTATATAAAACACGATTATAATAAACGATTAATCACTTTGCCGTTTGTCCGTGGCCTTTGTAAATTCCTTGAAAGATATAAAATTTATTTCGAGGCAATTAAAAGAGATAAGAAAATAAGGAACAAAAAAGAAAAAGGCAAAGTGACATAAGTCGGTTAGAAAATGAATGCAAATGAATACGTTTGCGATTAAAAACGTTTGACAAATAAATAAAAATCATTTTTCTTGTCAGTTAAGAATAATCGTGCGAAGAAAGAAAGTCGGTAAACAACGAGGGAATAATAAAGAACAAAAAGATAAAAAAAACAAAAAAAAAAAAAAACAAAAAAATAATAATAAAAATGATGCAAGAAAAAGAAACTAGAGAACACGCAAGAATAATTACGATCAAGGACGAGAAACGCGATTCATGTGATATGAATTAATCGTTGTTACACATTTATCGAAGCTCTGAAGAAACGTTGATTAATATCGACGTCTTTGTCTATAATTAACATCTTTTAAAGGATACGCGCGTGACTCGGTTACATCGAGAACTCACAAAAGTGAGACATAAAGTTTATAAAGGTAGCAGAATCGCATGTGTCGCGCATGCGCGACCATCTGTGCCCGTTCTTTTCCATGCGTGTAACTCTCGCGTACTACAAACCCTCCCCCCCCCTCGCCTCACCCTACTGCATTCCCCTTTCTTTTTCTTTTTTTTTTCGTTATTAATATTATTATTATTATTTTGTTTTATTTCTTACTTCTTTTTCTTTTTTTTTTCGTTATTAATATTATTATTATTATTTTGTTTTATTTCTTACTTCTTTTTCTTTTTTTTTTCTATTTTCGCGAAATACAGAAGCCACCCTCCCACCACTGGTTTACTATAGTAGTAATAGTAGTAGTTGTAGTCCTGTTGCTGCTGCCGTCTATGCAACGAAATTATTATCGAGTTATTATTACTCGACTTAGCGAATCTAATAAGTAGTCAAGGTTTTATCTTTAATTTATGTGATAGCCGCGAGTATCCGGCGGAACGAGCAGACCGACGGGAACGACGACGACCATCGCGAAATCCGCTCGCACGCGTCATTGATACATAAAACACACATATAAGTAAAGAAAAACAGAATTCTCGTCGACCATATTTGCTATCTCGAAAGGACATATTTTTCTTTTACATTATACGATGATTCAATGAAAGAAATATTCCAATGATCGCGCAATTTCAAATTATAATAAAATTATACATATTAGAATTCTTTGAAAGAAAGAAAAGAAAGGTAATCATACTTGTTAGCCCTGTTATGATAAGATATAGGTATCGGCAACATCAGAGACACACACAGCACCGCTATTGTAGATTACTATACTACTACAGCTAAACAAATACGTATCTATGTGAAATTTCAATCCGCGTTTTTTCGCAAACGGCTAAATATCTACGCCTAGTTTTAAGGCACAATGAATTTTCTCATGGAGTACTACGAGTGTGCAAAATTTGAAAAAAATCTGAGGTGTGGCTCACTGACCGTCTTCTTGTAAGTTCTAAGAATCTTGCGGCAACTACTTTAATTGTAAGACACTGTTATTGAGATTATAAATACAAAATATCAAAATGATTAGAATAATATTTCGTAGAAATTATGATGCAATGATGTACTGTAAATAGGGTTTTGCTCAAAAATATTGGAACATCTAAAAATCAAAAGGATGAACGATGTTTCCGTTGAAAAATTGGAAACATCGGTGGATTCAATTGATTCATAGACATCAAATGCAGAAATATTTTATGTGATAATTGTAAATTTATAGCTTTTTTTTACATAATTATTAAAGAATAGAAATTCCACAAATGTATATGTTATTCGATGAAAAAAAATTAAAAAAAAACCAAATGACGTATGGAATTCTAAAATTTATTCGCGTCATCCTCAAAATTACCATGACAAGAAAATTCTACATCCTCGGTTAAAAGATTCATTTTTCGAAATTACGTAAGGATGGAAAATCGTATATGCAGATTGCAGAATAAGAGTAGGAGGAAATCTTAAAGCTACGATAAATTATATTGTTATTAAAAAAAAAAAAAAAATCCAAAATAATGAAACAAATAACAAACATCGTATAAGTAGATCGATCGGCCAAAAAACTGTCACAACAAAAATAAAAGAAAAAGATTAAAATATTTCAGCTAAAAATACTCACTCATATTATATATATATATCTAATTATTGAAATACATATATTTAACAATTATAATTTCCAATATCTAATGAAAAAAAGAAAACGATAACTCCCATGGTAGGAGAGATAATCGATTATAGTTTGTAACGGGGGCGTTCTAATGATTAACGAGTGAATTTTGTTGTTCTTCTTGTTGTTGTTCTTGTTGTTAGTTGGATTGTTCGTTATAGGAGGGGTTATAGGTCAGAAGGAAGAAGCTTTATCGAGGCTAACATGGAGCGAGAATTTTACCACGGCATAATAGTACAGAGTATAATAAGAGATAAATGCATAAGATGGAAAAAAAAGGACAAAAAAAAAAAAGAAAGAGAGTTAGAGAGAGAGAGAGAAAGAGAGAAATAAAGGAAAAAAAGATTATGCGCAGAGGCGGATATATATGGGAAGATTTTTGGCATTTCGCCTCGACCTACCTCTCCCAAGGAATCCAGACTTTTTTTCCTCTCCCCTGTTCAACCTTCCGCGGTCTATAATCGTGTATGCAAATCGTCACACGGCGGCAGGGTGAAGCAATCGTCTCGCAATCGTGTCTTATTAAGTCGTTCCGCTGATTTTCTGTATTCGATCGACGGGAACCCATTGCCGAGGAAAGGACTACCTTGACCCCGAAGCACCACCGGGTCGTTCGAGATTCTCCGTGATCCGTAGCCACCGCCGGATAGTAAAACGAACCTTTTACTCTCCAACTTTGCAAACACTTTTTAACTATTTCTCTCTTTTCTTCCTTCGATAGAATAAAGATCGGAATAACTATATCTATATATGTATGTATGTATGTATGTATGTATGTATGTATATATAGAGTACTTCGTATTTGCACCTTTCTCCTTGTCTATCTTCTTCTCTAGGAAATGATGCACCTGATGCCGCCGCCTCGTCCAAATTACTACTTACCATGCAAATCGAGACGACCAAAAGGAATATTTCAAACGGTTAGATTCCAGACTCCGAAACCGTTTCTAAATCAATTCGCGACGAATGTTTTTCTTTCTTTTTTTTTTTTCATTCTTCTACCTTATTCGTTCCTTTAAGAGCACCGGTTACGGTTTCCATTTGCATTAGAATTTCATTATATCTGCGACTTGTCTCCAGCCCCCCCTCCACCCTCTTTTCACGAGTTTTTTAAAAATTATAGATTAAAAATAAAAAAAGTTAGAGGAAAAAACTTAAAGGGAAGTTAGAGGGAAAAATAGAATAAAATTTCTATACAGGTGTAATAATGGAGGAAAGCCAATTCCCGATTATAGAAATTCGATCAACGGGAAGTCTTTTGTGCGATAACAAAATGCTTATTGAATTAGCTCGATGTAACACGAGATTGGCATCGTCGCGTTATTCAATAAGTATCGACGAAACTATCGGTCTAATAATCTGAAATCGGAGAAAAATTCTGTGGAAAAAAACGCGAGAACCTGATCTGCCAAATCTTTGTATTATTGGTGGTCTCTCGTATAAAAAGGGATTTGAAAAAAACGAGAAGTCTTTTTTCTTTCCTCGTGTGTTTCTTTCGATAATTATTAATCCCTTTTTTTAACGTTTCATAATGGATTCAAACCTATTATACCTACTTAAAACATAATCGAGATAAAATATATCGAGCCAATTTTGTTTGTTAAGAAAAAAAAAAAAACAAAGAATAAAAGAAAAGAAAAAAAAAATCTAACATTGCAGTTAAGTTCGAAGTTGATTATAAATCAGGGGACACGGGACACGTATATTGTGATGCTGAACCCTGTTAACGTGGGAATCTCTAACGGGGTGATCACGAGCTTACCCCTGTTAAAGAAAGGGAGCCTAAGGGCTAATCGTTCGATCGTTTCGTCGGCGGCGTTGACAAATTTGTGAGAGGACAGATGATGGATGTCATTGACTGGGCGATACGACGACGACGAATGATCGAAAACCGATAGCTTTTCATCGAAACTCTTCAATTACAACCCTTCGTCCTTCGATACTTCAGATCTTGAGATAGCACATTTTTTTAGAGGATACAAACTTACCTAAGTATTTATAGAGAAAATGATAGAGCGAAATAAGACACGTGCCTTGAAATTTTCAATTAGCTTTTGTCGAATATACAAGTGATTTAATATCAGGGTGAGGACTTTTCTAATCTCCGATTCGATAAACATGATCTTACATCATGAAATCAAACGTGATTAATTCTTTCATCCAAAAAAAAAAAGAAAAAAAAAACAAATAAAACTATCAATCATTTCTAATATTGAAATGTATAACAGATTAATCTATTATATTGTGGAATTTTGTGCATTGAAAAATAACATTTGCTTTAATCCGAACATTGTTACATTTTGTTCGAACAAAAAATAAATAAAGAAAGATGTTCTATCAAAGCTAATAGAAAAAAACTCTTAACACTTCAATCGCTTTATATATAAGAATCTACTGTATATTCTCTATCCAATATAAATCGCAAAAGGTCTTTTACACATAAGAGCTTTTATCCGTGTGTCATTTTTGGAGTAAAGTGCGGTCCATTTACTATCATCCTATAATATCCCCGTTAAAGCGCCGATCCGGATCGAAGTATTGTAATATCGTCAGGTAAATCTTGAAGCTTGTCTCTCAATGTGCAGTTCTATGTACGTTCTGTTGACGGCTCCTCCGTCGGTGTTAGAAGCCCCTCACTTTGATATGTAAATACACGCACTGCAGGGTGTCCCCGAAACGTGTACCACGAATTCACACGAACGCACACACGCGTTTATAGATGCGTGCGGATCTGTGTGTGTATATAAACGTCTCCTAGACGAGATCTGCTACGAGGTATATGTATATATATATATATATGTATATATGTATATATATGTATATATATGTATATATAGGTTTGTATGCGAAACGTTAGCAGCAACCCTAGTCGAAGAGCAGCTCCCGATGTGCATTTGCTTCAACGAACATCCCACAATGGGCTTCTGACTATGAAGGCAAATCCACGAAAAGGGCGGCACGAGAGAGAGAGAGAGAGAGAGAGAGAGAGAGAGATCGAAGGGCTCGTCCTGAATCCACGAGAGACATCCAATATCGCCGTTATCTCCATTCGAAGCGCGTCAATATTGACTCGTCGAAGCTTCCTAGTTGAGATAACACTTTTCAACCTCGATCAAGATCAGCTTCGAACGACTTTATCGAAATATTGTATAAAACTTTGGGGAGAAAATTGTTCTTTTACCAGGTATTCTCCCTTTGAAAAGTATTCGCATTTCTACGCTAATATTTCACTATCTTTTTATTATTCTTTTTTTTTTTCTTTTTGGGGGTTCAGATATATTATTCATTTTATTGTTAATACATTCGAGAGTTTTTTTTTATTCGGCATATTTTTATCGAATAAAAATATCTTCAAATGCAATTGTATAATTCAAATATACATTCGCGTGATCTCGCGTCTCTCCTTATTGTGTGTTTCAATGACATTAGATATTTTAATATCATCGAAGATCGAGATACTAGGTTGGTGGTAGCCAGGAGAGTTCGCATTTATTTCATCGGACATTTGCACGAAATAATCCACGGTAGGCGACGATAATTTAATAAGAACTTAGCTAATATTCGTAGATAAGCGACTCTAATGACCACGTATCGAGGAAGTTGATCTCCTGGAAGGTGCTTGCTTTTCTTGATTTCATTTTTGTATTTATCTTTTTTTTGTTGTTATTTTCTTCAAATTACACACCAAGTACGAAACCCTTTCCAAATGGAACGACTGTAAATGATAGCGGTCGAGCGATATCTATCGTCGCATGCCAAAGAGTAATACTACCGTCGGTTAGCAAAGAAAATGAAAGAAAGAGATAGATTATAAGATCGTTGCTACTCGTATTACTCGTGTTCAACGATGGGCATCGTTCGTTCCTACCGGTGCATCCGTCAGAAAAACTTATACGAACTAATTTTACTTGACTGTTTAAGAAACCTGTGTCTTCCTTCTTATCGTCGTCGTCGTCGTCGTCGTCTTGCATTGAAAAATGTTAAAACACAGAGACACGGAATAATATTGAAAATCGATTAAAATGAGTATAAAGATGGGTTTGCTTATAAAATTGATCGGGTTGAGAAAGTACGGTGTGCCTACTCGCTAAAGTTAGTTCGAAGAATCTTAGCGATCATAACGCAAACTCTCTCTCTCTCTCTCTCTCTCTTTTCTCCTCAACCTTCTCACCCGTGCAACCCTTCGAACTCGTTGCAAGCGCACGCACGCAGTTTACTTGCATGTGCTGGTGGTGGTGGTGGCCGCGCATAATGGTGCCCGTTTAATGTTAACGACGCCATTTTCTGAATATGGATATCAAGCGCCTTTGACTCGAGGCGCTCATGAATTTTCATACAAGCGAATGTTCTCTCTCCTTCTCTCTCTTTCTCTCTTTCTCTTTCACCACACTCCTTTACGCCATGAAACCCTCCGAGCCGGCTTATACGGCCATTGCTTTTTATTCCGACTGTTACCATTCGGTTTCTTCCGCAATGCGGCCCCTCGTTCGCTTGCACATGATTTTTCTAAAGAAAATCATTCCCTTTTATCTGCAGTTTCGTCTCTTCTTGCCAATATAATTTTAAATACGTTAAAGGTTCTATCTATTCATTCGGAATTGTCCATAATCATGTTTTAGTTCGACAAAATAAACGTTCATCTATCTATCTATCTATCATATCCTAAATGTAATATTACTTTTGTTTAAATTTGCGTTTCACGTGGCATAGTTTACGATAACGAAAATGAAACTACTCCCAGTCGCGTTCTCCATGTAATTTAGGTATTACACACAAAGTAAGTATATACGTATAATTTATACATTCATCCCAAAGATAATATCTTATTTATATACATATTTCTCACTCATATTTCATATTACTTTATCTATCTCTCTTTATTTCTCTTTGACGCATATCCCATCTTAACACGCCCATCTTAAACGCGTTATTATATACTTCCTTCGATGAAGATCTACGTTCTCGATCTGAATCCACTTTTATCAAACTAACAATGTATATACGTACGCTTTTTTTTAATGACGTATATGTATATATATTAAAAAAAATCGATCGATTGGAATTTCTTTCCTAATACAACAAAAAAATATATTATTATAGAGTAGAACCGATCGGACATTCTTTTTTTTTTTCGTTTTTAAATTCAAGTCGAAGATCCTAGTAATATAAAAGAAACTTTCATTCAGATATTCGTGATTATCTAAAAGGAATTCCAGATAAGAAGTGTCACGTAGTACATAGGTACGAGTAACGTCCTTTACCTGCGGTTAAATTGAACGTAACGTCAAGTGACGTCATTGTCAGCCAGGTAAGACCTACCACTATTCCCCCCACCATCGGTTATTCCCGTCGCAGGTGAGAAGGCGTGGCCTGTTCTCGACCAATCGTACACTCGGGGCAGGCCGATACCTGCGGAACCTGATAGCTCACCTGAGACGCGCGCAGCCTAAGAATATTCGAAATTATGCGAGAACGGTTTTACCGACGGCAATGATCTTTCGATTAGGATTTTATATTTCGGTTGAAAAAAAARAAAAWACAAAAAAAAAAAAAAAAGAAAAGAAAATGTTTAATCCAAAAAAACAATCGGCATCGAAAGTATAACAAAATTTGAAAGATCCAATAATATATTTGATTAAATATCGTATGTTCAATATTATTAGAAATAAGTGTGATAAATGGTAGTTAATCCAAGGAAAAAAAAAACACTTTTTTCGTTCGTAAAGACGTCAAAGTGCAAATTTGTCGATAAAATACTAAGAACATAAGAGCTTGGCTTCGGTCGGCTTAGGTTAAAGATATAATCATGTTGAAATATCCTTAGGAGTTAAATATCTCCTCGGCGTGGGTACTGCAAACGTAGTAGTGGCATTGCGAAAGTTGCTACGCGTAAATAGATCCATTCTAGATACGTGATTATTAACCGCTCGAGCACGACCTCGCATTGTTTACCGATTTTATTATAACGCTCCTTCCACGATCGATCGTTGATATAATAGCTAAATGACACGGTTCGTCGTAGACGCGTCTAAGCTATAATCCGGTTGCAACTATCGCGGAAACGTGTAGGTTGTTAAATGCTAAATCGTGATACGGTGTTGAACGATTCGTTATATTATTATCTAAACATTTTATAAATTCGAAAGCAAAAAGTAATGGTAATATGCAAAAAACAAGCTGTTGAAATCGTACGGAAATTCAATCCTTTTTTTTTTACTCGACAAATATATACACCACAACCGACGCGGCAATTGAATTTTTTTCCACGATAAATGTTAATTACATCATTGAAAAATAATAGTCAAAATATTCATAAATATTGCGTAAAAATAGACACGAATAAAAAAATTACTCATCAAACGGAGATAAATAACGATAAACGATTAAAGTAGACAAATTTTCTTTCCCTTCCCCCCCCCCTTCGATGATTAAAATTAAATTAAAAATTACAAAAAAAAAAAAAAAAAAAAAAAGAAAAACAACAATATTCTTAATGACATTTTGATACGACGATATATTTGAACGATGGATAAAACGTAAGAAGAAAATCTA
Organism: Polistes canadensis; assembly: GCF_001313835.1. Lineage (NCBI taxonomy): Eukaryota > Metazoa > Arthropoda > Insecta > Hymenoptera > Vespidae > Polistes > Polistes canadensis. Next base: position 1,080,145 of record NW_014569581.1, read on the forward strand.
ATGGACTATTCAAAAGAATAGTAGTACAACGAAGTTTAATTCTCATCCCGGACATCCGTTTAACAGAGACAAGGCGTGACTATACCGTCTTTCCCGTCTTTCACGCCGTGATCTCGATTACGGACGAGTTAAATAATAATATAAATTAAAGGAATGGACCTCCTGAGAAGATAATTCAGCGGTAGCGTCCGATATTAGATACGGCTGAGGTGAGGAGAGTAGCAGGACCTCCCAGCTGTCCTCCCACCGTACCTGAGATTACAATAATTATCATTCTTATTTGTTCCTTCCCCTTCTCTTTCGAGAACTATTTTACCGACTGCTCAATAATCTTTCTCTCTCATTCTTTCTTTCTTTCTCTCTCTTTCTCTCTCTTGACTCAATTATCACGAACAAAATATTTCGTTTTAATCTGAAGATTAATTGCCAATCAATCGAATGAGTACGTCACGTGGACCTTTCTACAATCCAATGAAAATTGTATTTTTAATTATCGAACTGTCATCGGCAAAATAAGATCTCTTATAATAATCCGATTGGCATGCGCGTATGATAATTAATGTAAATAAAAAATGAAATAATTATACCATACGTTTTATTGATAAATTCGCATCTTCATTGATAGCATCATTATACACTACGCGGTGAATTATATAAATTTAATAATTAAACAACATCTTAATCATATATAAGATCGATCAGGTAGATATAATGAATGCTAATAACATGTTATCTCATTTCTCATAGTTATTATATTATAATATTTATACCTATCTGTCACAGTGATCAATTAGTACGAATGCTAATAAGGAAGTAACGTTATATGGAAAACTTAACGCGAAACGAGTTATTTCTATTATTACCTGTCATTCGTAATTTAACAAACAATGTAAAAAAAAAAAAAGAAACGAGCAAAAATCGATGAAATGATATAAAAAATACGAGGAGATAATTGATAATCTTTGAAGTGTTAGAAGTTAGGTGTAGGTATATGCGATGAAAGTTGAGATGCCGGTGATCATCGGTCCAGTCAAAAGGAATATGCTTTGAAAAAAAAAAAAAAACAAAAGTATATAAAAGAAAAAAGAGACGGCTAGCCACCCGCGAGGATAATTTGATGGAGAGGCACCGCGGGACACTCGTGGGGCACCCTATGGTGTCCTGGTGTGCACCCGCCATAGGAGGTCACCGACTACGCCCCTGAGATATGCGTGGCTTCACCCTTTGCCATTTCACCCTCTTCTTTCTCTTTACCGATACGGACCATTTTCTTAGCACACCACCGCTTAGCAAAACGCCCCGGAATCGTTGCAACCGCTACGCATTAGAAAGAGAGAGAGAGAAAGAAAATCATGAACCCGTTTTCGCGTTTACGCCCACCGGAAACAGCTGAGTTGTTCGCTGAATGCTGCTCCTTCGATGGAGATCCGAGAGCTATAGGATCCGATTACGAAAAAAGAAAGAAAGAAAGAAAGAAAGAGATTGTAGTACGTTGGTTCAAACTTGTTCATACAACTTACAAAAGTTGTATGAACACCTTTGTAGACTCCTTTCTTACTTTTTTTTTTTTTTTAAATACGTACAATATATTATCTTTGGTATAATCAGTTATTTAGAAATTGTACAAAATATATATCGAATGATTTAATAATGTTATATTATATAATAAATGAATAAATTGATTTTTGAAACGATTACTATCGACGAATTTGAAGTATTGTTAGAATAATTAATCGAATATCTCGGGCAAATATAATTATATCTAAGAATGACTTTAGATATAATCTTATTAACGGTAGGTACACCCGTAAATTTGATCTAAAAGTTGAAAGCTTTATTTTGTTTTTTTTTACCGAGATTAGCAGGTACTTTACTTGTATACCTAGTCGTCGCATAGTAGTAGTCAAGCGACCCTCGTAGTTTATACCCTTCGCAAAGTGGCTGGCCACAGCCGGTCATCGATGAAGGAAACGAGAAGATTATGGATCACCCTTTAACTCGAAGTTTCTCTGGCGAAAAAGCAAAAGGAAAAGGGGCAAAGGGAAGAGGGGAAGGCATTTGCTCGAAGTTTCTACGAAACGTCGTAAAAGAGAGCGCGCGTCTCTCGGAACCGTACGTGCGAAACTATACTCTCTCTCTCTCTCTCTCTCTCTCTCTCTCTTTTTCTCTCTTTCTTTTTCTCTCTATTTATCTTTTTTCGCGTTGCTTCGAGAAAGATGAGACCGGTTACGAATTTAATAATACATTAGAACGGCTAATGAGTTGAGTAAACATTATATTCGTCTTTTCTCGGCCCTCTTTTCAGAATCTCGATTCTCTCCCAAAAAATGAGAAGGGAGGTTTAGGGTTAAAAGGGTGGGAGAGAAAAAGAGTAGTAACCAAAGGAGAAAGAGAGAGAGAGAGAGAGAAAGAAGGTCGGTGGAACAAAGGAAAATCTTCGAAACTCTTCCCGGTCGGTTATCTCTGCTGGACCCAACGAACCCCGCCCATTCTACCGTTATTACGACTTTTTCCATTCGCTTTTGTCGGTAAAGCAAAATTTCGGAAACTACCTAAAGACTCCCAACGGTGAACGACGACTTACGAGATCGTTATGGTCGCCCTCGAGAAATCAACTTTTTATGTTTTTCTTTTTCTTTTTCCCCCCTTTTCTAGATAAAAATCAAGCAAAACTCGTCAGTAGAAATGACGTTTTTCTTTTTTTTTTTTTTCTCGAAATTTCGAGTAAAATAAATGTTAACGAAATCGTGGAAAAGAATGTTTTCTGCAGTAACGTTTAAATATGCTTCCCGATAAATATATTATATTTTCGTATATGTTTAGCTTTTAGAATATTCTTATTTATCTCTGCGTAAAAAATTATTTTACATGAGTTAAATACAAAGATCGAAAGTCAAAGAAGAAGAAGAAGAAATTTAGCACCTTTCCGGCACATGTTGAGTCGTCATCCTGACTATCAATGCAAAGAAAAGTAATAAGAGGCAGAAGTTTCGCAGATGTTCGATGTGCTGTCCGGTTAGCGATTACTCCGCACAGTCTAAAGAAGATAAAAGGGGAAAAGTTATGAAGAAGAAAAAAAAAAAAAAAGAAATAATAAAGCCAAAGATCGTCGTCATCTGCGACGAGAAAAAGCATCGATCATGGTACGGGTTCGTGTCAAAACGAAATATAATAACATCTATGAGCATATGTCGGACCAATATTTTACAATGTTAAAAAGAGAGAAAAGAAATAAAATCGGTTTTGAAAGTAAGCTTCGTTAATTCATAATTTCGAATGGTGGGGCACACATAGATACACATAGGATAAATATATTATATTCCTATATAATACTTGTATATAGAAATATACATCGGGGATTTCTTTTTTTTACTGGCAAAGAGAAAAACGCATAAAGGGATGGACGGTTGGGCTGGGAGGGGGAGGGGGGGTGCTGGGGTGTTCGTCGAATTTCAGAAGGCAACACAGAGAGGAAAAAGGAGGAGTATGGACCGAATCGGAGACAGGAGAGAAGTGTACAGTGTGGCAGATCGCAAAAGGGGAGAAGGAGGAGGAGGGTTCTCGAAACTCGTCACGCCCACGCCCCTGCCGAGATAATTCTGGCCCTGGTTGCTTGCTTGCTTGGTTGCTTGCTTGCTTGCTTGCTTACCCGCGTGCTTTCTCGCTTTCTTTCCTCTCTTTTCTTCTCTCGCATGCTCAAGAGAGAGAGAGGGCAACAACGGCGTAATCTTCCTCTCGTATCCACGAGCGAACGTAACGCGCGCGTGTGCCCGGACTACCGTCCGTCGGTGAGGAGTTCTTGCAGCACGCGCAGGGGCGTATCAAGGACGCCTCGGTCCAACGCCTCCGTCGACCCCTAGGTGGTCCAGGGCGTCGCTGGGTGGTACGCTTTAATTCCAAACGAGCGCGTCCCACTGTACCCTTCGTCACCGATAAATGTATGTATGTATGTATGTATACATATATGCATCTATATGTATATATATATATATATGTATATCTTTATTCTTACAACTATTTTCATCGATTTACTAACTCTATTCATTGCTACAATACATTCAATGGGATGAATGGTCTATTATCGATAACTAAACTTTATCGTTTTTGAAAAATCTTTTGAAATTATATCGTAACACGAGTAGCATATGTTGATTCGCCGAATTAAACGTTATAATATGGGTATATTAAAATGAGTATATAGATACGTTATAAATTCCAATTAATAAGAAAACGTTGGCAAACCAGGCACCAGTAGCTAAATCACAGATCGCATAAATACACGCGGCTCATTAGCCACAGACTGGTGGTGGTCGGAATCATCCGGCTTTTATAGTCTAAGGTGACGGTAGTGTTGGTCGGACCCTCGAAAAGACGAAAATATTATCGGTTTACGATGGGGGCATAAAGCTAGCAGAATAATTCATGGGATTAATAACTTCCTTTCCTCCTTACAGCTTTGTGTGTGTTTATTTCTTAATTATTTTATTAATTGAAAATAATATCGCGCTAAATTGATTATTTAATTAAACGAATCAAAATCAATTGGATATATTATATCTATTTATTGACGAAAAATTGATTCTAAACGATTTACTCAAAGAGAATCAATTTGATTTTACCAAACGTAATGTAACCTCTTCGTTAATATTAAATCATGAAACTGAAGTGGACGTATCGTTGCGAACTGTAATCCAACGTTAGACTGATTGAAAACTGGCACGACTGGCTTAGCGTAGCGTAATTTTATGCTACTAATGATACGTTCATGATTTCAACTCGAGAGACGCGGTAACATTTCCTAGTGTGTACGCTTCAAAAGGCTTTTCACCCTTGAATAATGACAGAGCTCGACATCGAAGCATCGAGCAGCACGTACGATCCGGAAGCTATCGCATTGCTACTCGAGTTGCTTTTCGTCACGATGATCATCATCCTGCCCCCTCCATCCGCCCCCATAGAATCGTTTGATAATTTCTCCATATTACCCTATATATATTTTTATTTATTTTCAATTCAGATAGGATACTTTTGTTTAAACTGAAAAAACAACAAAAAATAAATCAAGAAAAACCACGCGACAGACAATAAATTTCGTTTATTCGAACGCGAAGTGTTACTTTTACAACTCGTAAAAAAAACGGAATTAAAAAAAAAAAAGAAAAAAGAAAGAAACCGCAAAGAAATAGAAATAAACACATAAAACGCATCTCGTCCCTAGACGAGAGAGTTCCCACGAATAAAACCACGTGTTGGTTGGATATACCTACAATTAGGCCGCCATTTTCAAGTGGAAATACATCGAGTATATAGGCAACATGCACGAATGGTAGCAAGAAGAACGTGCACTCTAGCGCACCTGAGAGACGCCATGTTTCGACTTATCGATCGTAGTAGGTGTACTCGGGTAGCACCGATAGGACGCAATGTCACGAATGCATTATGCACATGACTCTCTCTCTCTCTCTCTCTCTCTCTCTCTCTTTCAGAGTATAAAAAGAAAGAAAGAAAAAAAGAGAAAGAAAGAAGAAATAAAGGAAGACAACATGTCCTATAGGACGCTCGTTTATCGGTGCAATGTGCCGTATTACTACGGAACAATGTTTCCAGTTTTCTTGTCTGATATGTCAGACAACGATGTAGAAGGATCTCGCTCGTAACTATTATTACCACACCTCGTCATTACGGTGTGCTGAAACCAGACGGTGAGTCGTAAATTTTGCCTCAGCTATGGCTCTTTATTGCTACTTAATGTTACCTTCTTAACTAAAGCCAACAATAAAGTTTCAAATATCCTACGAATGAAGATGTAAAAATGTTCTTTTTGCAAATTCACATATTCCATCGGTGGTCTATTTATTTTATTTTAATAACCACCAACGAAAAAGATACTATTTCTTGTCGTCGTCAACGAAAACAAAATAAAAACAAAAACAAAAAAAAATTAAAAGATTTACTTTTTGCGAGCATTACGAAATATCCCAATGTTAAATATTTCTAAACTTTAACTTTAACTTTTTTTTTAACATCTTATTATTTTAATATTAAAAACATCTTATAATCGCGTCATAGTTATATATTATATATTTACGTATTATGTGTTATCGTAGAGATACATACTATGAAATGGAATTTATTTCAATAGGTAGAAGCACGAACCAAATACACGTATGAAGACGTGCAAGATAATACTGTAACACGGCAAAGGGTTGTAATTAGGCGGCACAAGAACCGGAGGGTGAGCCGACGATTGCCAGTACGCAATTAATTAAATAATTATATAATTGCGCCGAAAGGCAATTAGCTGATTGATACACGTGAGCACGATGATGGTCGGTGGAAAGAGACACAAAGAGAAAGAGAAAGAGAAAGAGAGAGAGAGAGAGAGAGAGAGTAAAGGGGTGAGGGGGTGAGAGATGGGTGGAGAGGGGAGGGGAGGGGGAAAGAGAAGCGATGCATCGAAGCCGGAGGGAAATCGTTTCACAGAAGTTGCATGCAACTGCACAAATGACGGTTAGGGCTGTAATTTATTTGCAATTTGCATTCGATTTGCCAGTGGAATTTATCGCGACGCGGACGACGTGGATTCGCGGCGGTGCAATGAATCGATCGAGTTAAAGAGACGGTAAACAAAATTGAGCGGATCTTATTCCAGGGTCAGGATGCATCATCATCCCGGATGTTAGGAAGAAAATTCTCTTCGGTTTTAACAAAATGAGACCCCGCTTGGGTATTACGTAATTGATGTGAAGAAAAAAAATTCATATGCATATCAAGTCCGATTACAAAGTATTCGTAATTTATCGTATTCGGCTAAAGAAACATATCTTCTCGTAATATTTCGCGTAATAATACGTTGTAAATATTAATATTTATACACCTATAAAGTATATTACATGAAAATATATAACATATGCGTCAAACTGGCGTGTAGATTAATATTATTCGTTCTATAAACTATAATATAATATGGTTATGTCATATATAATATGTGAAATATTAAATTAAAAAAGCTAATAAAAGCCGCGAGTGATAATAATACGTTACAGTGGTCTAATTGTAAGTTAAAATATTACAAAAAAAAAAGAAAAATTAAATCATACAACTTATTTTTTATAATATAACTAATCGTAATATAAAATATATATCATAAAATCAATTTTTAAGCCGAGTTCCCAACTAACCCCCTCCAGCCCCCCATAATTACAGACACATATTATGTAATTCGTGTTAACGTGTAACGTTTTCTCCGATTCCTACGCGAATAGAAACAAGACGAGAAACGAATAAAATTAACTGTTTAGACGGGGTAGAAGAGGGGGGGGGGGAGGAGGAGGAAGAAAAAAAGGTTAGTAGTAAAGAACATAAAAAGATTCCGTTGAAAAGGAATCCAATTTGTAAAGAGTTAATGATCATTATCTAATACACGATCAGTACACGACTGTATCTTTTGTAGGCAACGCGCGAGAGAAGTACAAGGATTTAAATCGTAAGAGACAATCGTTGGGTTAGGATCGGTCGCATCCTGGACAACGTGAAAGAGCGACGTCCGCGTTGTGGCTAGAAAGAAAGAAGAAAAAGAAGAAGCGGCGCCAAGGAATCCTTTGATGCTCGACCGCACGGATGCTTTTTCAGGGAGCTACAGACGCATTAGTCACTCCTCTCTCATTCTCTTTCTTTCTTTCTTTATTTCTTTCTTTATTTCTGATCCTCATCCCTCTTCAACGCCATGACCAAAGAAGGTACCAGGTATCTAAATGAGCTGCTCACAATCTTTAATAGGCCGCAACAACGACCAACGCGTGTCAACTTTTTCAACTAAGATTCCACCCCTTACGAGATAATGAAATTTTGTAAATGTTAATCGTACCCGATTGTATATTTGATCATCGAAACAAAATAAGAATAATTAATACGATATTACTTGCACAGAGCTAGATTTAATCAATAATTATTATCTAAATTATTCTTTCACGAAATATAATATATATATTTGTCAGATAGTAAACATTCGAGAAACAATACGGTTAATTTCTTTTGATATTGCTTTTTAAAGAAACACCACCTTGGCTTATGTCGAAAGTACTCTTTTGTTCGTTATAAAACCGGAGTATAAAGCCATCAAGCTGCCACGAAACCACAATTCTCTCTTCTTCTTCTTCTTCTTCTTCTTTATTTTTTCTTAATCTTCCTATCTCTTCTTGTCTTCCCTCTTTGGTCTCTGATGTTGGCGCCAGTCAGGGAGAGCCAAATCACGGCCTCATTATAAAGTAATTAAAAGCGATTACTAATGCTATCTTTTATCGAACGGAAGAAGAAAGAGAGAAAGAGAGAGAGAGAGTCTTAACAAAGAAGCGGCAGTCAGACCCTCGTCTAACACCAATCCGTTGCGAGCTGAAAACTTTGATTTTCTCCGCATAATCCAATAATAAAAATCAACTGGTATACAATCGACGTACGTCGACAACAACGAACGAGACGTTGTATTCCCCAATCCTTGACCCATCAATATCCGTCCTGGAATGGCCTTGGAAATAAACTCGTTACTCCTATCAATCGAATTAATACATCGTGTCGCACTGTGCCATTTTCTTTTTTTTTTGTCTGCCCATTTTAATCATTCCTAACAATTATTATATTCGAATAATTATTGAAATTTATTTTTCGCAAACTAAACTCGAATTTTGTTGGTTTACGGTTGCAGCACCGTATTTGATGACCGCTTGGAATGATGTTTTATCGTCGTCAGGTAAGGTGAGGTGAGGTGAGGTGCGTTATTTCGGAAATCTTAAGGGTTAGTCTCGTTCATATTAAAAAAGCGGTAGCGACAAAAAACGGCCTTAACGGAATAAGGCCATGACGAAGCTCCTGGCGCCCGGGTCTGTTCCAACTAATTATCCGATTCTCCTCGATGATTTTGCATCTAATATTTTTAGGCAATATCAACGATCGAACTATCGATAATACTCGAGCGACTACTCCCAGTCTTTGTCTTCTTAGAATTTTATAATACAAATTTATCATCGTAATCTTTTATATTGTCCATTAACGTTCTATATATCAAGTTCATTAAATGGAATTTAACATTACAAATATTCCGTTTTATCATTAACCCTTCTTTGGATGATTTTTTCTTTTCTTTTAAAATAAATCAGGGTGATGTAATTAATGCTCTAGATTAAAGGAAAAA
>NW_014569582.1:0-18306 GCF_001313835.1 Polistes canadensis
TAAACACAAATTTAAAACTACACTCTAACGACTAGTAACTCCTTTTCACTCTTACGTCTTCTCGCCTCGACAATCAGCTAACAACTGTCGCGCTGGTCCTGCCCCCAAACACAAACCCTTATACCGCTATGTTTATATTAATCAGCTGGGGACTAACAGACGCGCATCATCCTTCGTCCCCACAATACTAAGCTCTTTCTGTCTTTATGCTAATTTTTAAATTTCACTAAACTACATTTTTATCAAAAATTCTAACCATTCCTCAACAATTTGTTGTTCATTGAGCAATGTAACGAAAAAATTTATTTCAATGATAAATGCGAGAAATAAATGAAAAAAAATCAGAAGTAAACAAAAAAATAAAATGATTGAATTTCTGATCACCGAATTAGATGAATTTGCAAATGTGAAATACCGTGACGATGAAAAAATAAAATAGAATAAAAATAAATACGAAATGATTGTGAAAGAGAAGTGGAAAAGAAAAAACGTTTGCCATAGAAATTTATTTATTAATCGTAATAACTTAGAATTGAAAAGTTTCTTTTGTTGGTATTAATCGTCTCTTCCTAATGACGAGAAGCAAACTTATCAATTAATAATTGGCGGAATTCCCGTAGTGAATTCGTATCGGTCGAGCATGCAACAACGTCGCGACGTCGGTCTGAAGAGTTTTACTCTGAATTTATCTTTTATTTTTCCTTTTTTCCACTTCAGAGACAATCGCTACGAAGTTTTTCTTACCAAGTACCATAACCTCCTACTCTCTCTCTCTCTCTCTCTCTCTTTTATTTCTCTTTACTCTATCCATTTATTTATCCTCTCTTTCCTTTTTCTCTACTTTTCTTCTCCCATTACTCGAACAGTAGTGTCTAATATCGAGTTTGCTTTTAAGAAACGATCCTTGCGATATCGAATAAGAGAGCTTCACGAGATCTCGCTTGATTAATTAGAAAAAGTAAAACAAAAAAAAGAAACAAAAATAACAATCAAATAAATATAATAGAAATCGAGATAACAAAACTCATTTTTTAACGACATTGATTATTTTCTTAATCGTTTCCCATTGACGACACATCGTTTAAATCTTAAAACTTATCGAAATTATTTTAAATCATTTATTATTAATTAATCACTATCTTATTAATTATTGCACAAATATAATATAATAATAAATTAAATAATAATTAATATTTATAAACACGCGAGAATATTTTTCTAGCAATGTTTAAACAAATTTAGATTTAGTCAATTATTAATAAGAAAATCATTAACACTCAATCATAAGTAAACATTGACTTACGTCAAAGTGTTCATTAATTATTGTAGAAATATAATAATAATTAATTAAATAATTTATTTTATACAAATATATATATGAACATTTTCTATATATATATAATCAGGTTTTTATTGCACAACTTACAAAATTTTTGACAATGTCTTATCATTATTTCACTTATATTTATCTCACATTTTTGGTTTATTCTCAACTCACCCCTCCTCTACCAATATTTATCAACAATCTTAAAATAAAACTATCTATGAACATTTTCTATTAAATTAATTAAATCATTCTAATCATTTTTCGATAACATAATTTTAACCAATCCCTTCAAATGTTCTATAATCTAATGATATTCAATCTTAACTTTTTCTTTTCTTCTTACAAACGAAATAATTTCGTTATCAGTATTCCTCTCGAACGAGATCTGTAATTTCGTGTTCGTATGTTGCGAGAGATAAGCTATTCTTTTCTTTTCTATGCAACGAGACCGCAACGAAGATCATTTCCATTCCTTTCCTATTATCCCTTATGACCCTCACTTTTACCCCTTCTTTTATTTTCTCTTTCTCTTTCTCTTTCCTTTTCTTTACTTTACTTTCCTTTGCTTTACTTTCATAAAAGACAACGCGAGATATCTTTGGAATATTTTTTCCCTCTTCGTTCACCTTCTCTTTCTTACCTTATCTTTCTCTTTCTCTCTCTTTCACATATAAAAGCACACACACATACATACATTTACTTTCTCTCTCTTTTTTACGTTGTCTTTCTCTCTCAAGTATCAATAAGGAAATAGGAACGAATATTTAATATTGAAATTCTCATAATAATTAAAAATCAATTATGTTTCAACATTAATTTGCTTAAATAAATAATAATAATTTGATTAATTATCTTAAAGTGTATTTACAATTGATATATACAACAAAAATATCAATTATAATAATAAATAAAATTCTTAAAAAAGAATTATCAAATATTTTTAATATAAAAATTATTTTTATAACGTAGACAAAAATAAAAACAATAAATCCTTCGTAATTGATACAAAACAATCGATTGTTTTCAATAATAAAGATAAAAATAATGCATAATTTCATATTCCTATCATTGTACTGCAACTTTCAATTGAAACGTTGCATAAGAACGTTTACATATTTCTTTGAGACAGATAGATATACAGGGTGGTAGCTTCTTTCTACCCTTTTTCCTTTCCTTTCAATTCCTCATTTCTTTTTATTTTTGTTGTATTTGTTTATTTTTTCTCCTTCTTTTCTTTTCCACGGACGGACGAAAGATCAAATACGATAAAACGACGACAGTGAAAGGGCGTACTAAGTTAGGGAGTTGAAGAATTGAAAGTAGTCGGGGTTTTATAGGATATATAGGAGAATTTAAAACGCTTTGAATTTCTACAAGAATGTTAAAAGGGAAAAGGAAGAAGAAGGAGAAGAAGAAGAAGAAAAAGAAGAAATGGGTTCGTGAGATGAAACGAGGACCACTCCATATTCCGTTGATACGTGAATTTCAGTGTTACTAAGGGCAGATAGGTTGGGGGAAAAAAAAGGGTCTTATATGACGTTAAGTTGAGCATCTTTAAACATCTGCCGATGAAGTTAGGCAAATTTATGAACGATTTATTTTTCTTCTCATTTTATTCTCTATGAAAATATAATATTAAATTGAACCAAAAATTTTGTACCGATTTACTGAAACATATATATTAATCGGGAAAAATGCTTTTTAAGTGAAATTTCTTAACCCCTTGGCCTATAACCACGAGTCTGACTCGTGGTAAAGAATTTGTGTCATATACAAAAGCCACGAGTCTGACTCGTGGAAAAGAATTTGTGTTATAAACAAAAGCCACGAGTCTGACTCGTGATGAGGAATTTATACATAAGATGCCGCGTATTTTTAGAACGCGTTATTAGAGCAAGCGATTATAGTTACTCTACATCGAATATTTTTCCTTTAATTGTAACATCAATAACTGGTTTTTACATTCGTTTCTAACGAAATTGCATGATCTTTTACTTTAGTTGCTCGTAAAGCTTCGTTACTTTAACACGTTTCGAATTGTTATTGATTCATTATCTACTTTAAAATAATAAATTATTTTTGTTCAACTGATCAATTGATTATGATTACACCTCAGACATCTTAAAATTATTATTTGTAACTAAAGATTGTTTATTTTATCAGAATTCCTTTCGTTTCATTGAAATATATATGTCATGAAAAGTATATATTGTATTTTGCGCCAGTTCGGGTATAAGACTGAACAGTTGAATGTCTTGTTTATTATGGCTCACACAATTGGCAGATATCGTGAAGGCCAAGGGGTTAAGAATGTTCGAGAGATATGTCAAAATGTTAATAATAGTTTGTTATTCAATGTTTAGACTATTGTTAATATTTTAAATTGATTCATTAAATCGTTTACAAGTTTTCACAGTTGAATACAATTGTTATTTTAAATATAATTATGTTATCTTATGGGGATTCAATCACGTAACAGATTAAACATATAAATAATATAAGATCGATAGTTAAAGTTAAAATTCAAATCAAAGCGTATATTCACTATCAAAAGTTATTTCAAAATGTTTCGATTTTATTTATCATTTTTTATTTTAATTCGTCGATAATACATTTGTTTTGTTTTTTTCTTTTAGTTTCTTTTTTAATTATACATTCTTTTGTACTGACATAATTATATTTATTTTATAACGTGTAGTAAAACGTTAGATATTCACAAATTGTATATTTTTAACACTTTTATCTCCAATTATACTTTCCTAAGCATCCTCATACGATGATAATGATTGAATTTTATGAAACGAAATGATAAAAGAAAGAAAGAAATAGAAAAATATACTTGGACAAAATTATTATAATGTTTAGTATTAATGCATCAGGTGTATGTGTGTATATAAAATACATCGATCGATAATTATTTCGAGATTTATTTGTTTATGAAGTGATAAATGAGAAAGAATGTAACATACCTCAATAATATTGCACGTTTCTTCAATAATTATTAATTAATCTAAAAAAAATTTGTATTGTAGTTTAAAAGCATGGAATATAAGTTCAATGCACCATACTCTTCGAGATTCACCGTTGGACTAGTTTTTTTGATCTCTATAAAAGTCAGTTAAAATTTCTTCTATTGATTGTTGTTTAAACATCTTTCCGAAGGCCACACATGTATAAAGAAAATAATATGCGCAATAGATAGAATTTCCTTTTACGGAAAGTCACGTAAACAACATTGAATAAAAGTACTCTCATAGAAGACAAACAAGTCAGTTTATTGTTTGATTTCGAAGAGGATTGTACGTAGAACTTATACTTCGTGCTTTTAAACTACAATATATATTTTCTTCGATTAATTAACAATCAATTAAGGTATATTGATCTTTTTAATATACTCTACATATATTTAGGATTGTTTTAACTGGAATACATTTGTTTTAACGTTCCTTGCTTGTCATAATTTTTTTTTTTACAACAAATCCAAATTGTTTAAAAAGTATTTCAATTATATTAATAGATATTTATTTTGTATTATTACTTAAACTTTACAGATTCAACAAACATTTAAATAACAATAAAAACAAAGGTTGATCAATTATCAGGTATAAAAAAAAACACAGGTATTCTCTTACATCAACACGTACGATATATGTATTTTTTTTTTTTTAATATTAAATAATATGTTGCGATAAAAAAAAATATAAGAAAGGATTGTATACGTAGCATGATCAAAAAGCTCGCTTACGCGTAAAACATTTCGTGACAAGTAAGTAGCACAACGTCGTTAAAAATTTTATAGTAAACCTATAATTTATTTTCTTTTTTCTTATTTCTTTATGATATATTCGTGAAGACAATTTTTTCGTGATTTACACATGTTAGTCGGATAAAAAAGTTTTCGTTAGTAATTTGTAAGTTTTGCGTTATTTCTACGAACTTTCTCGCTTTTTTCGCTGGGTGAATGGAAAAATTAGACATTTCGTTCTAAGTTTATAAAAGCATGAAATTGGTGCGATTTCGTTTTGACGTTTCTATCCGAAAGCATTGAATATTTTTTACGAAAGATTTTCAATTCGTCGAATCGTGCGAAATGTTGTTGAACGTTTAGAAAATGCGTGAATAACGATTGTAAACTTTCGAATATAATAAAATTCAATTTATTGATAAAATCAACTTTATTATTTATGATTTTATTGAAATCTCCTATACAGGTATTTCAAAAATGTATAATGAAATATTTAACCAATTATCTTGATTTATTTATTATTAATAGCGATTGAATATTCATTTTCAAAATAATACGAAATATTAAGTCTAATTAAAATGTTCCCGCAATTTTTTTGTTTCTTTATTAAAATTATCATTAAAAGTATTGTATCTCTAATCGTATTTAATATTTTTTTTTATTTATCCATTATATTGAACGCGTATACTTTAGATTAATTTTTCGAAAATTTGACAACGTAAATTTCATTTTTTATTTTTAAATAAAATTGCCAAAAATATAAAAGAAAAAAATTCGTTCGATCTTGTTTGCAGAAAAAATTAGAATGAGAAGTTATTAAACAATGATATTTCTTTCCTATAAAATGGATGTATATATGTTTAAATATTTTATATGATTATCAAGGAATTTTTAAAAAATAAAAAACAATTATTTATATCGAAAAATATATATCTATCACATTTAATTAAATTTTTTCTATAAAATCAATTAATTTGTTATTATATAGTAATATATGTATAAATAAATAGTTACTTATATGAATATTAATATATTTATGGTAAAAATGTATATATATATATAGTGTAATTTTATTACATTATTTATGCATTTACTTACACACACACGGTTGATAAATATTCATTTTTAATAATTTGATAAAATATTTCTAAAAATGAAAGATGAATCATCGAAGAAGCCTAAACGAAGAAAAAGCATAATCTAGGAAGTATCGAAAGGCGTGGCAGAGTCGTTGAAAAGCTCACTTTGAGAGAAGGCTTCAAGCTACACAGTTGTGGTAACTGGGAATATTCCTAGTTTATATTCCGTATGTGTTTCTCAGTCATAAACGTAAATACCTAGAGGGTGTGTAACACCCCATGTAGACTAAGAGAGAGAGAGAGAGAGAAAGAGAAGGAAAAGGAAAGATAGATAAATAGATAGCTAGCTAGCTGGATAGATAGATAGATAGATACATAGATAGAATATTGCACTACACAAAATGCGAATACCTCCATTATGTATACGTGTATATGTGTATGTGTGCTCAATGTATTCGCTTTCAATGAAACGGTTCATCAGTGAAATACAAGCATAGTTATACGAGCCTATGCTTTAGTTGTTCTACGAAAATCATCGATTACTCACATAATTAAATCTTGAGATCCTATTATATATCTCGTAAAATATCATTTGAGAAATCAATTCGTCAGACTGTCTAATAAATTCATCTGATATTTTAATTTACTTCAAAATTGTATACGTTTATTAAGAAAAATTTAATTCTTAATGATACGGTATCACAGGGAACTTAGACATCAAAAAGAACTAGAACTTAATTTAACTAAGTTGGACGTTTCGTCCCTTTCTTCAGCAACTTAATCTTTACAGTTCAGCGTCTTTTCTCATTGGGTAGACATACATTTTTCTTTTTATTAATATTCAAAACACAAAACATCTAAACTTCGTTAAATATTCGCTCGTTATAACGAAACGTCCAATTTAATTAAATTAAGTTCTACATCTTTTTTATGTCCAAGTTCCCTGTGATACCGTATCATTAAGAATTATAATTTTGGACGAGAGAAATAACTGATTAAAACATTTAATATTCACATATTTATACGTAAACATTATTTAAACACGCACATACAATAGAAAATATATCACCAAAGTAAAATCGACATTACTGACAAGATGTTATCGAAATTAATCAAACGTTGTTTTTAATCGTAGCTTTGAATCAAAATGAAAGAAAAGAAAACCTTTGAGTATCAATCGACAGTTTAGTTTCTCTATCTGTACGTATAACACTTTTGAAATTTGTCATGCTTTGCTTAAATCAAACAGTATTTCAAAAGGGTTGCACGTACGAGTAAAGGGCACGAGTGTGCATATCGTGAATTTTCCCTGAAACGATATCAGAATCGACATCGTAGACGGAAATGTTGCGTTGGGAAGATCAGGAAAGTGCAAATAACGGATATACGGGGTTTGATTGAGAGGAAGGTTCTTCCACGTTTGTGTAAGTACGAGTAAAAAAAGAAATAAATGAAACCGTGGAAAAAGGGAAGATAGAAATGCGAAAAAAAAAACAAATGGAAAACAGGAATGATGATACACGCGTTAATAGTAATCATGATTCTACGAATCTAAGAAAGGACAAGAGGGAGGGGGGATTAGAAGAGGGTGGTTTGAAGGAATGCTAGATAGGGTGTAACGAAAAGGGTGTGAGTACGAAAAGAGAAGTCCTGGAACAGTCGTGCAACGGTAATCCATCACAGTCCTGTCTATGCCAGTTCCGTAGCAGCAGCCCGGGGCTAAACCAATCCATGCATTTCATTCCGGTGACTTCACTCGAACCCGCCATTTTTCATCGGCATGCGCCACGGCTGCATCATCATTTTCTGATAGGAGTGAGAGAGAGAGAGAGAGAGAGGTGGTGGTGTTCGTATAAACGCCTATCGCGTCGAGACGAACCGGCACCTCCTCAGGCGACTCCAGGAAATCGCGCTGAAATGCGAAGTTTCTCTCTTTCCAACACTCTTTTTCTTTATTTCTGTATATATATATATACAGAGTATTCCAACAATAATGGTATAACAGAACATGGAATGATTCATCGTTGAAAAATATGTTGACAATTTATTGTCAAGTTTTTTTTAAATACGCTATAGTATTTTTTCAGATAAATAAATTTCAACGATTTTTTTATTTGATAGATTTTAATTTTTTGTTTTTTTTTTTTGGTACTCTCTACGTTTTTTATTATTTAGTATTTTTTTTTTTTTTATATTTTAATCCATAAATATAAAATTGATTTGTCGATAATAATGATACAAATTTACGTATTGAAATTGTGGAGTCAAATTTTTAGGTTAGAAACGTTCTTTTTATGAAAAATTATAAACTGACGAATTTATGCAACAAATTTGCATTAAATCTATTGCAAGTTTCTATTAATTATTAGTTTCTCAAAATAAAATGAACTTGTTAATAATAATGGTAGAAATATATGTATCGAAATTGTAGAATCAAATTTTTAGGTTAGATACGTCATAACTTTTAAGAAAAATTAACATCACAAATTTATACGATAAATTTGAGTTAAATCTACTGCAAGTTTCTATTAATATTTAATATTTTTTATTAGTCTCTCAAAATAAAATTAACTTGTCAATAATAATGGTAGAAATATATGCGTCGAAATTTTAGAATCAAATTTTTAGGTTAGATACGTCATAACTTTTAAGAAAAATTAACATCACAAATTTATACGATAAATTTGAATTAAATCTACTGCAAATTTCTATTAATATTTAATATTTTTTAATAGTTTTCTCTCTAAAATAAAATTAATTTGCCAATAATAATGGTACGAATATACGTGTAGAAATTGTAGAATCAAATTTGTAGATAAATGACGTCATTTTAATGTCGAAATTAATCAACTTCTCTCAACACATAGAACAATGAAAACAAGCAATAAACCATCGACATCTAACAATGCAAGCTTACGTTACAACCAATTAAAACTAAGAGATCAACAACCTCGTGTATTATTTTTTCTAAATAAAAACGTCCAGACATTTAAACGTTGTTAAAAACTTCCTTTGATTCTCGTTCTTTTTATTATTTCATTCCCCAAACGTCAAAGACCTTTCCCATGTTTTCCTCGTTCGCGTTCTCTCAAAAAGTTAATTGTAGAAAAATCCAATGTTACAAAAAAATAATCAAAAAGAAAAACAAAATTAAAACCAACACAAAAACACAACGAGAAAGTGTAAAAAACAAAAAGGGGTCGGAGGGGGGGTGTGTGTGTGGCGTGAGAGGCCATAAATGCGCTTGGATGATCGCCGCCAACTTGCGTTTTGACGAATCCTGTAATTAAATTCGAATCTAGGGAAACTAACCGAGTTGAGAAAGAGACAGAAAGAGACTAAATAAAATAAAGAAAGAGAGAGAGAGAGACAGAGAGAGTAGGCTGATAGGTGGTAGTGTTGGTGTTAGGGAGAGACGTACGATGAAAGGGGGGGGGGTGTTAAAGGAGAGAAAGGTGAAGGCAAACGAGCGTAGAGAAACGGGCCGCCGTGTTAAGCTCGGCGTTTTTACGCTAGCATTGGCAGTGAACTCGAATCTCGTGGTAGACGATGAAAGAGAAACGTAGAGAGACGTCTCGACGTTTCTCTCCTCTTCTACCAACTCCCCACCCCCACCCCATCCCACACCACCATCTCATCCCCCAGCCCTCTACCCCCGTCTCCATTCCTCACCATCTCTCTCTTTCCCTTTCCCTAACCCTCCTCTAACAGTTTAACTCGGAACGCTTAACGTCATGCCACCTAACACCGTGTGAAATGCTACCGCGTCAAGGGCTCAATTAACGAGCGATAACGAACGCTCGAGAGTAAATACGTCGTCGGAGGACCTACTACCTAGACCTGTCCCTCCCCCTTCTACTCCGTATGCAATTTCTAACTCTCTGTCTTTCTCTCTCTCTCTCACTTACTCTCATTCTTTCTTTTTGGTCGGTGTTCTTTCCGAAAAACGTATACCACCCAAGCCGAGTGTAATTATTTCAAGCCGAGTGCAAGGAGAATTTGTTGGTTGGTTAGTTGGTTGGTTGGTTGGCTGGTTGGTTTTTTTTTTCGTCTACTACCAATTTTTTTTTCTATTTTTGTTTGTTTGTTTGTTTGACTCACTTTTATTATTTTTGTCTTTTGTGAATGTTTTTTTTTCATTTTCTTTTGTTTCTTTTTTTTCTACCCCTCCGCCCACACCCCCGTCGCGTTAATTTTTTGACGAGTCGAAAAAGAAATGTTTCTAGCAATTAATTTTTCATATGATATTAATTGTATTTCTTTTTTCAACGGTTGAAAGAAAAAAATGTTACTGGGAACATAGTACATTTTGTTTTTCCCTTTTGATAATGGAATTAATTGGCAAGCGCGTGTGTTTATTCGCGTGATAACGAAACAAATGAATGAATCGTTATTATTAATTACTTAATAATCCCGACGATGTAATATATTCTAAACAATATTATATGTATGTATGTATGTATGTAGGAATTTGTGTATATCTGTGTAGGTACAGGAAGAGTAAGGGTTTTGTTTGATTCTCGATAATGAACAGAGGTAGGATGATAATGATGATGATGATGAATACTATACGTTTTGTTTGTTTTAATTATTTCTAAAAGATTAATATCGTTTTAACGTATTCATGAAAAGTAGATGTATTAATTAGTAAATTGTTTAAGCATTATCGTACGTTCAACGTACGATGTGTATTGGTGTATTCGGTTTGTATAAAAATTCGTATGAATTTCAAATGAAAAAACTGAAACCAAAAAGTGTACGATATTTTCTAGGCAAACCAAATTTACATGTTTATTTCGTTAAAAATATAAATTGTTAAAATATTATATTATCTAACATTGATTTGTAAAAATTCCAAATCAAGCGGCCAATCAAAATTCACGTTTATTTCTCATGTAATAAGATAAAGAAAAAAGAAAAAGGTAGGAAGGAAAATGTAGTTCAAGTGAATAGAAAATAATAAATCAAATTTTTTGATTATCTTTTTATTGTTTTCTTGTAGAATCATTTGGTCACTTTAATAATCGACACTTTAAGTCGATTTACTTGTTCTTAAGTTCGTCCTTCAAATGTTCTGATGCTACTAAAACAGTTTCTTAAGTACGTTTACAAGCTTGAAGCAGACCGGACGGTCTACTCGCGCGATAACTTTATGCGACGAAAGCGGAGCTTACGTCCTTAAAGGAAGAGTCTAATCGTAAGCCGATTAAAAGCCATAGAGTTCTTTGGTCCATCGAAGTTGACCGGACGCCAAGTAGGTAAATTGATCAACGTCCACCTTACCTTCGTAAACGCATCATCAACTTATGCCATGTTTCAAACGTATCTTATAAATAAATCGATCTAACTACGACGACACATAATATCTGTAATATTAAATATTAAGAAAACATTTATCAATTTTTAATATTGTGTTGATAATATTTCAATTAATAATTAATAGAAATTAAAGAATATTTTTTTTAACATCACTCAGTTGTATTGATCGAAATTATTAAATGTTATCGAATAATTGTTACTTTTTAGATATTTTAATAAAAAAAGGGGAACAATTAAATATGAGTTGTTTAGAGTTTATATCACAAATGCAAGATTCAATGATATTTCAACTAATAATTAATAGAATTTTAAGAAAATTTTTTAACATCATTCAGTTGTATTGATCGAAGTGATTGAATGTTATCGAATAACTGTTACTTTTTAGATATTTTAATAAAAAAAGGGGGAACAATTAAATATGAGTTGTTTAGAGTTTATACCACAAATGTTGTTTTTTATATAAGACTCAATGTAATTTAAGATATCGAAAGGATTTTTTATACGTGTATTATTTAATTCTTTGGAAAGTCAAATATTTTAGATTTTAATAATAAAAACATCAATTAAACAATATTCAAAAATATAATCAAAAACATACATACATCTAACAAAAAATAATCAATTGAATGATACTCGTTTACATAAAAAAAATTATTTGCAACATTATTATGATGTAATAATAGAAACGATAAATAAATGACAGAAATGATAAAAATACGATAACAAAGAATAGTAGGAAATTTGATAAAAGAAATAAAAAAATAATAAATAATTTTCAAAATGGGGTTAAGAAATTCGCATAATTTTGAAAGATGATTTCATGCGTGTCCTTTAAAATAGACATGTTTCTCCTCTTTACATATATCCCTTTTCTCTGTTTCTATCTCTAACGGTATCTCGAAGGGAAACGTCTCAAAGAGTCGGACGGTAACAAGCGTCACAAAAAGGGTTCTCCCTTTTCTAACGATTTGGATTCCAGTAAGTGCATCCTTGCCAAACGTGTGCATCTTTTTCTCTTTGCGCGAGAAAAATAAAATTCGACGCGTTTTTCTCTAAGTACATCGGGCGCATTGCACCATCTATTTCTCTCTCTCAAAAATACACACACACACATACACACATACACACAGATACACACACATACTAGCTATCTTTTTCACCCTTATTCTTCTTTCTCGATTTCATCTAAAACTCGACGAATATTAAGCTCCCTCTCTCTTTTTTTCCACTACTTTGATATAGAAAGAAAGATAGAAAGATAGAAAGATAAAATGAGAGAAAGAGATAGGAAGGGTGTGGGGTCAAAGGGTGGGGGAGAGAGTAGACCTTGCGTTTACCATTCGCAGTCCATGATAAATTGTGCATGGCGGAACATTTTAACGGCCTCGTTTCTTTCTGTATTTAAGTACTGCGAAAAGATAGGGAAAAGGAAGGTTGGAAAGAAGGAAAACAGAAAAAGACACACAGTCAGACAGTCAGACAGACAGACAGACAGACAGACGCGGACGAACAAACAGAGAAAAATAAAATATGAGAAAATCAGAAAACGATGGTTTAAAGTAAAAAAAAAAAAAAAAATGAAAAAGAACGGTCCCTAAACCGTTCGCCACGTTTTCGCAATGAATGATAAAAGGGTCAAAAACAAAATCGTAATAATAAAAGAAGAAAGAAAGAAAATAAGGAAGAAAGAAAGGAAGGGATAGGGAGAAAATAAAAAAAAAAAAATAGTATCGTTTGTCTCTGTTTATCAAAACCGCACGCTTCGAGAAAAGGGAGAAACGACTTGGAAGGAAGTGCCAAAAAGGGCAACGCCGTTCCCTACCCGTTGCACGATTCCTTTCGTAAGTTGAAAACGTCTGGTAAACCCGACTTTCTACCCTTTCCTCTCTGACGCAAACCAACACCATCACCACCCACCAGTACTTCCCGTACCCCTTAGCTCCCCCCCTCCACCCCCTCCACCTAGAAACCCTTCATCCTCACTGTGTTTTTCTCTTTCTATTTTCTCTTTCTATTTATTCGAGTTGCATCGTTCGCCATAGGGAGCCACTTTGCCGGTAACTCGCGCACACGTTTCCATCCCTTAACGCGAGAGAAGCATTCGGGTGTACACACGCGAACAGTAAGAGAAAGAGAGAGAGAGAGAAAGAGAGCTCAGGCAAACTCATTAGGAGTCTGAAATAAATACGGAACGGCAGACGCCTTCTGGTTGCTCCGTTGGTGCTGCTGCTTCTGCTGCTTCTGCTGCTTCTGCTGCTGGTGGTGCAGATTGCACGCTAGCAAGAGAAGCAACCAGAGTTAGAGGATGCAAAAGTTCTTCTTAATGAGAGCAAGAGAGAGAGAGAGAGAGAGAGTGAGAAAGGTTTAAGAGGGGAAAGGAAGGAAACACGTGGGACACGTAGAGAACCGTAACAGACGTAAAAGGGAAGGGGGATGGAAAGAATCTCATCTTCTTTTAACCAAGCCACCCCTAACACCCACCCACCCTCTGCCCCCTCCTTCTCAACCAACTTGCTTTTTTTTTCCTTTTTCTATTTTCTTTTTACCTTTACCCCATCCCTCATACCCACCTTACTACAACCTGTTCTTTGCTTCGCGTGATTTTTTTTTGTTCTTTTCCTATTTCATTTTACTTTTTATACTTTTCGTCCTTGAACACATAAACTTCGTCTCTACTCGGCCAACCGACTCTACTTAACTTCGTCGTCGTCGTCGTCGTCGTCGTCGTCAGAGTTTGACTCTGCAACGTTTCTCTTCTCTCTCTCTCTTTCTATTTCTTTCTTTCTCTCTTTCTCTCTTTCTCTTTCTTTCTTCCTTCCCCTTTTTCAATGTCTTTCCGTTAGTACTTTTTTACATTTCGTGTATTTATTTTTTTTTCTTTTTCTTTTTCTTTTTATCATTTTTCAACCTGTTCCCAAACTCTCGTGTTACGGGTCTGTATAAGGAAGAAAAAGAAAATCAAGGATGGAGGGAAGGAAGGAAAGTCTGGATAAGAAAATGTCGAGAGGGTTGTTAGTCATTTTATTTTCTTACCCTTTCTTCTTTATTTCTACCCTATTTTCATTCGATGATATAAGAATATTCAAAACTATCGAGAATTTCGATAAATCCTACGTGCAAAAAAAAAATAAGAAACAAATTTAATAATCAATTGCAGTAAATATTTGACGATGAAGATAATTATATTTGAAAGAAAGAAAATAATTATCTTGTCATAGTATTTTAAAACTTAGAACACTAGTTCTTTCTCTGGATGAATAATATAAATAAAAAKAAAATAAATAATTAACCGAAATATAAAATGAATTTTCTGGATATGCGTTTTCCAAATTTTCCGTCTTACAGATTGCAAGAATACAAAATAATATACAATAGGATAATCTGCAGAAAAAAAAATGATTAAAATATTTTTAAGTCATTTTATTTTCTTATCCTCGTTTATCTTTTTATTCTTTTCATCCCCATCTAACGATCGGTTAATATAAATATCCGAAAATTTTTATAAATCCTGCGTACAAAATAAAACAAATTTAACAATCAATTGCAGTAAATACTTGACGATGAAAAGCTAATAACATTAGAAAATAATCAAATAAAATAAAATAAAATAAAATAATCTTTATCATCGGATCGCATTAAAACGTAAAACAATATCACTAGCTCTAAAAAAATAAAAGAAAAGGATATAGAATAGTGTCAGTAAGGGGGATGGGGGTGGGCAGGGATGGGTGAGGAGGTAGTAGTATGAATTTTTGGAGACATCGAAATACGCGTGCCTACGAGGCAGTTTCTGCATCAAAATACGGATTAGCTCCCTCATCCGGCGACCTGCTTCGACGGTTACACTTTTCCAGCCCTTTTTTCTCTCCTTCTCCTCTCATTCTCTCTTCTCTTTTTCTTTCATTCCACTTTTCGAGGAGGAACCTCTCCACCACCTCTCTTGGAAGGTTTAGCCAACCTATTCCATGATCCGCTTTCGCCATTTCAATTTCGTTGTCCCCTCGTGTCGCTCCTCTTACGCCTTTTCCGCATCCTGAGAACGTCTACAGCTGCTTCTGCCTCTTTCCTAGAGTAAAGTATAGTAGAGAGAGAGAGAGAGAGAGTAGAGTAGGAAGAGAAAAAGAATGAGAGAGGTTGGTCCGTGCGTAGGATGTACTGGAAAAAGCACCACCGTCCCTACTACTACTATCCCTTGCACTTTTCACTACCTTTTTCTTCCTCCTACGTTACACTCAGTTCTTTCCCACTACTATGTTAACCGTCTCAAAGAGTAGGAACAGAAGGAGAAGGAAAAGGGGAGTGGAAGGGGAAAGGGGAGGACGAACACCAGTACCAGCACTAACACCAACACCAATACCAACACCATCAGGAACAGGAGGTAAAGGAAGAGTTAAGGGGTTGAGTAAAGAAGATGGAAAGACAAAAGGATAGAAAGGGAAAAATAGTAAAAGAGGTAAAGGAAGAGGTGGGGGTGAGGGTGGGGGTAAGGGTGGGGATAGTCCCTCCGTCTTGGAAATAACTGAAATAACCTTCCTTCTCTCGGATAATCGTGCGACGATGGACTTGGCAGGGCTGCGAGGTGGTGGCGACACCGGCAACGTACCAGCGCAACCCTCGAGGCAGTCAAAGGGATGAGGAAATCCACGATGGAATTTTCAAGGGATCGAAGGTCGTTACGTAATGGAGGATAGGACATTGGACTATGGGGAGAAAGAGGAGGTGGAGGAGGAGACCTACTATCTATTCTCGGATTTTACTTTCTTCTTATTTCTTATTCTTTATTTTTCTTTTTTTTTATTTTCTTTTAAACCCGCTTTAACAATTGCAATCGTAATGATTTTATTGCCAATGTGAACTCTATTATATTATTTTGATAAAAATAAATTCAAGATGAAAAAAGAAAATCATTTCGAACCGAGATGGTAGCTTGCAAAATCATATGCGTCCTCAGTTCGCAACGATTCTTTTCGTTGGACGCTATTATGCGTCCATAGCATTCAAAAGATTAAAAAAAAATAACTCGCTTATCATCGAACCAAATAACTTCACTTTTGTATTTTTAGCACCCTCCCCCTATCTCGATTTTCATTTAATCTTTCATTTCTTTTTCCTAGAACTGCAAACTTTTTTTTTAACCTTCAAACTATAAACTGGGGTATTTATTTACCCATAAAAACTGTTCTGATAGCAATAATTAGACATTTAAGTATATGAATATTTTTGTTTTTTCATGCCAAAGAGAATGGTGAAGAACAAATTCAATTTTACTAAAGTTTAATCGGTGAAAAATCGATTTATATAAATTAAAGTACTGAAAAACGATCAAATCTTCATTTAATTTAAATTTATCTGGGGTAGATATCTACCCCAGCTAGTAATTCTAGGGTTAAAATAGGATTCTAATATTTTAATTATGACCGGTAGTATTTTTTGTATAAAAGTTTTTAATGATCAAAATAATATTTATGATTCACGGTAGACTGTGAGTAACACATTTTGTATATTTTATTTTATTTATAATAATTTTGATCGGTATGAGATGTATCATAAAATAATCCTCCTTATCACTATCGTCAGAATTATCTTGAATCTTAATTTAAATGATGATAATATTTTCCCCTGTAGAAAATATATTCTTGCAAATATTCGTTGACATGATTGATCGTTTATCGTGAAATCCAAATGATTTCAAAACAATATTTAACATTATCCACGGTTACAATATTAATCAAATTATTAATTTCTTTCTGTAATACGTATTCAGATTAATCAATGTGAATTTGATTAATCACAATCGAAAAAAAAAAAACAAAAGGTTCAAATCATCTCTACCATTGGAATAATCCAGCTATCATCTTATTGAGAATCCTGAAGGAAAATAATCAACGATCGAAACAAAATCTAACAGAATTGAAGGTGGCAATCTCATGGGGTTGAGGAAAAGGGCGAAGGGGGGGGAGAGAGAAGGGAAAGTTCTTCCAAACGAGATTTCATTTCCTTTCATTCCCTTCCTATCCTCACGTAGAGAAAAAGGGACGATTTCGTTCCTTTATTTTATCCAACGTTTAAATTAAGTACCCGTATCACGCGACCACAATACCATTCACGACAAAAGAGAACGAAATAAAGATATAAAAAGAATAGGAGAAGAAAAAAAGAAAAAACCAAAAATATAGGTAGCAAGAAAAATCTAAAAAGTGAAAGATATTGTTAGAGAAAGGTAAAAAAAAATCGTAAGCAGATACAATAATCTGCGTTTTAAAAGAGAGAGACAGAGAGAGAGATTGATAGATACACGTGACCGGACAATATAAAACAATCTTCTTACTTTGATGGTAAAAATAACTGGTGGAAGTCACCACAGTTGATGCAAGTACATCAAAAGTTCGCATTTATGGTACCGGAATTCGCATTTTTGGTTACGGAAGGAATAAAACCACCAGTAGGAATGTGCTATACTCAGACCCAGATACTATTATCTATCCCTTTCTATCTTTCTTTTTTCGTTCTTCTTCTTTTTCTTCTTCTTCTTTCATCTGTTGTCCAACCTAACCGTTGATGGTGACAACGCAATGGAGAAACTTGGACGAAGGACATCGAGATGCAATTTCGTTCTAGTATTCCTAGCAAAAATATTCTACACGATGGAATAATCTTACTCTTGGAAACTTTCTATCTAGTATTATCCAACACCTTTTTCTCTTTCCCTTTTATTTCTTTCTTACTTTCGTTACACGGATTTCTATTTATGATATATCGAATAATGTATGTGTGTGTGTGTGTTTTTGCATTACTTTAAAATATATATATTATATATTTTTAAATATATATATAAT
>NW_014569582.1:18361-31738 GCF_001313835.1 Polistes canadensis
CTTCGAAACTTATTTATATCAATCGTGTATCATACATATTTATTTATATCAATGGTATATTTTTCAAATCGATTTTTAATTTCTACGTAAATCATTTCAATTTGTTGATTTATCTGTTTTTTTAAATTATTTAAATATTTTGATAATAACTATTTTTAAAGTATACTAGAAAATATATTATTTCATTTAATTGTGAATACAAATTATTCGATGTAAAAACACTTTATTTAATAATTATGTCAACTTGTTTATTTGAATGTGAACAAAAAATTCATATAAAAATTTATTTACTTTCAAATAAATCGTACAATATTTTCTAATCGATTTATAATTATAACAATCAACATACAAATTCATTTTATTTAACAATAATATCAAGTGTCCAATCGTAATATAAAATAAATCATCAAATCAATAACTAAACACAATCTCATTCTCCCAATTTATATCAGATTTGTTCTAAATAAAAAATTAACGAACCGTAAATGAAAAAAAAAAAGGGAAAAAAATGAAAAAAGAGGAAGAAGAGAAAAAAGAAAAAAGAAACTTTAAGTGCACTTAAAAGTAAGTTGCTTTTTTCAAAACAACACAACATATACTCGAGGCACTCGTGTATCATCACAAATGCAAATAAGCAATCAGATGATTTTCTGTTTCTTTGTATAATAAAATGCTAGAATGTAAAACAGGATAATCCAGTGTAGTAGTCGGTCCATTTTCCATCTCTCTCTCTCTCTCTCTCTCTTTCTCTCCCTTTCCCTTTCCCTTTTTCTTTTTACATTCGTCTCTTTTTAAGACCGCACCCTCGTAATCAGATGTGGGTTGATCAGCGCCCACAAGAAAAAGCATGGAACCATTTCTACGAGGTAGAACGTTCCGTATTTCGTTTGTAGAGAGGGGGAGGGGGTGTGGGAGCGGGTTGGCGGGGTAGGAGGGGGCGGGGGAGCTGACTCACAATTCGTATTCGAGGTATCCTCGATAGGATCTCCAATTATTCTCGAGGATCGAGACTTGAGCACGAGACTATCAATTATCTACCTGGCACGTGAACCTTCTTCTTCTTCTTGTTCTTCTTCTTGTTCGTCCATGAGAAACGATCCTTTTGTTCGACCTCTAAATGAGAAAAAGAAGAACAACGGTTATGCATATGGGGTCCGCTGAAAAAAAAAAAAGACGAAAAAAAATATTTATACACGCTGTGAAAAAAGAATATAAAAATATAAACAAATTTTAAATTATTAATCGCATATATTTATCTTAAATATACACAGGAATATGTAATAATATATTTATTATTATTGTCTGTGTTTTATGGGTAATTTTTTGATTTTTTTCGTTTATTTTTTCGTTAATGCATATCTCAGAAAAAAAAGAAAAGAAAAAATTTAAATTACAATTGTATCTATTTATTTTAAATACGGGTATATGTAATGATAGATTTATTATTATCCGTTTCAAGATTTTGATTTTATTTTAGAAAAGAAATTTATGCACGTTTATGAAAATGTAAAATATTTGTTTGAATATTCTCATATTGAATTTAATTACTTAACGAGTATAATTTAATGATAATAAAAATTATATGATTATTATTTGAAAAATTTAGATATTTTTTTTTTGTCACACTTGTCGATACTATAGAACAATCATAAGTTTGTATATATCTCATATATATATAATACACACACACACGAAGAACATAAAATAATAAATTAATTATGTTTATAAATATATTTCTTTGAATTATCACTTGACGTTATATAATTACAAATTAAATTGTTGATAAATATCATTCGCTAACTCGAATAAATATCTTAAAGGTAGAAAGATTGATTGAATTTGATCGATAACATGTTAAACGTTTGTCGTTATTTTCCGTCGAACCTGTCCCACATATCTCACGTTCCTAGTTTCAAGCCTTCAACACTTGATATTACCAAACGAACGAACATGCCGGGTTTCAAATTTCGAAAAGGAAACGTCAAAGGTCTTTGCTAGTCAATCTCGTTCGACACGCGTTTCCAACAAAATCCATTTGTCTGCACCGTGTTAGATGTCCGATTGATTCTCTCATGAAAAGAGGGAATAAAAAAAAAAAGGAAAAGAAAAAAGAAGGAAATCCGTGAGCGACTGTCAAGTCGGTTTGTTTCATCTCCGTCGGTGGTTTACTTCAGAATTAAGAAAAAAAAAGAAAAAGAAAAAGAAAAATGGGGGTTGGGTGGAAATGAATCCTTAAACCGTAGGACCACAGAAAAAAACAAACAAACAATTAAATAACAAAATTGATAGAAAACGTATGAACCAAATGTAAATGTAAATGTAAATGTAAATGTACTTTGAAAAAGAATTAGGATCTTTGCAGATATTCAAGGGATAGGATAGGTAGGACTAAGCAAATTGAAACGTTTGCGTTTCTCGTTTACAAACCTACAGCCACCTACGTACGTACGTACCTACCTACCTACCTACCTACCTACCTACGTACGTACTAGTGTAGATATACTACGTAGGGTTAGGTATCTTCTCTTCTGTCCCAACGTTCATTCCCATGACGTCGTCAATGTGGTCTACCAACGAGAATACACTCAACCGATTTATCGAGGCGAATCCGCGAATTAGCATCTCTCTCCTCTCTCATATTTGCTCTCAGCGTTTACATCAGCTCGCGTTTCTATCCCAAAAGGGAGTGTGGGGGGTGGCAGGGGGCACGTGGGGCAGGGGGGAGGAGATGGAAGGGACGGAAAGGGGTGAACGGGAACGTACGTACGTACGTACGTACGAACGAACGAATGAACGAACGGTAGGTTGGTTGGTTGGTTGGTTGGTTGGTTGGTTGGTTGGTTGGTTGGTAGGAAGGTAGATGTCGGCTGTCAAACGAAACGCACACGGTACTACTAGCACACGACGTTGGTGCAGGTGAAATCGATACGTCGCGGTTATGCTTTTTCTTCTATTTCTTTCTCTCTCTCTCTGCCTGTCTATATTTCTATCTTTCTCTTTCTCATTCTATATCTCTATATCTTTTTCTCTATTTCTTTCTCTCTTCTTTTACTCCCCAACGTGAGCGACGTCAGCTAGCGTAGTAGAATTTACCAGAGTATGAATTTTTCAACGAATAACGCATTTGCCTCTGGAAAATGTAATGATATATACAGGCTATCGGTTCGAGATATATTCGCGACACCGTGAAACTTTCAAAAGGGATACGTCGAGATCTGATTTTCCATCGTTTGTTGATCCGTGATTACGCGTCGTCGCGTACTTTCGAAATTTTCATTTCCCTATTTGGATTCTATCTGTTTTACACAGTTCCTTTTTATCTCATACTTCTCTTTCTCTCTCTCTCTCTCTCTCTCTCTCTCTCTCACTCTTACATGTATCTTTAATTTATCTCATTGTCTTTTGTCGATAACATTTATTAAATATTATTTCACGTTTCATTTTCTAATATTCATTCTATTATTCCGATATATGTTATAGAAGATAATGTTGAGAGGAAAGGTAAAGAATTTTTCTAACAATTGTTAATATAAATATTTTGTTATTCCTTCTTCTCTATTTTAAGATAGAAAAATATTACGAACGTTCGAACACGAATTTGTCTAATTCACGTATCTAAATTTAAAATTTCCGAATAGAAATTTCTTTTTCAATTTAATTTCTAAATAATATTCATAAGACGATTTTATTTTTATTTTTTTAATTATTTTTTTTTTAGAAAGACTAACAAATATTGATTAACAAGTTCATAAAAAAAATATGTTTCCTCGTTTCCTTTTTTCTTTTCTTTTTTGTTTTCTTCTAAAGAATGATATTTGGAGTAATGAAATTTCGATGATAGTACGTTAAAGTTGCAAGTGAAAGTTTGGCGAGGCTTAAAACGCGTTTAGCGTGACAAAGGGTTAATAGCTTCGAAGGTTGTAATATTGGTTGGGTATAAGGGTACAGTAGTGCATCGGTGCCATGTCGTGTCGGGGTCTTGAAACGTCGTCGTGATCGTCGTCGTGTGTTTCCTCACGTTAAAGGGCGATACGTCGATCCTCGGAAGCGGTTTCACGACTCGTTAGACCAAAAGGGCCAACCCAATAAGTGTGTATATATGTGTGAGAGAGAAAGAGAGAGAGAGAGAGAGGTTGGTAAGGGTTAGAATGAGGAGGAGGGGGTATTCTGGTGTGTTACCATTGACATCGATGGTGTTAGTCCTGGCAAGAGTAGTAGGCTGGAATTTGGAGTAAGGACGAGACTCGTATCTCCAATTTGCATGTCTAGTTTGTATGTGTACACGTGGAATTTGTTACCGCCGCCATTGCCGCAGCCACTGCTGATTGCTGATTATTCACAGACGCTAAAATATACAGTATGGCTTGGCTACCTCCCGACACCCCTGAAACACCCTTACTAACCCTTCTCTTCTCTTCTCTTCTATTTCACTATGACATCAAATTTATCCCTTACGCGTCAACAAATTTTCGAACGAGTTGGGGGTTAAACAAGATAGACAAAAATTCGCAATATCAAAGTTTCAGGATTGAGAGAATAATTTTATGATGAATTATTGTATTATTTTTATTTTTATACTTAATACGGAATCACAGGGAACTTGGACATAAAAAGAAGTAGAACTTAATTTAAACTAAGTTAGACGTTTCGTCCCTTTATTGGGACTTCTTCAGCAACTTAATTTTACAGTTCAGCGTCTTTTTTTATTATGTAGACATACATTTTTCTTTTTATTAATATTCCAAACACAAAACATCTAAACTTCGTTAAATATTCGATCGTTACAATTTGAAACTCTCAATCACACTTTTACAATATATTTTTATATATTGTTTTATGGGATAAATACATTAATACAAAATTAATAGAAGTGGTCAGATAAAAAATAAAAATAATTTCAGATTATGTTTTACGGATGATAAAGATTGATTAAATAAATCTATATGTTGATGAAAATAATGAACATTATAAAAGATTCTATTAGTACAGTTACAGTTGTCATTAAAGGTATGATGAGTTTTGATCTATAGCAAATTATGGTTTCGATGATTTTTTAATGGAACATTTAAAGAGAAAAGACGTATGATATCTGGACAATTGATATAAACACTTTAAAAATAATTTCATATATATTATTATAATATATTTTAAGTATCACTAAAATGATTTTTAACGATCATAAGATTACATCAATTTATAAAACCCGATGAAATGAATCCAAATGATCGTGTACCATCATTCCTGTTGTTGTATAAACTTACAAATTTATCTGAAGTTATCCAATTTCCCCCTTCCACACCCTCGGTCAATCCATAAAACTCGGGTTTTAACGATCATAAAAATAAAAATTAAATGATACAGATGGAGAATATACTTTGACCTTTATTACTTTTTTTTAAGCACAATATCAAAAAAAAAAAGAAATTGTTATTAAGAAAGTATGAAAACGCATGACTATCATCGTATCACGTCCAATCGAGAAATAGGAGTAAACACTATAACCGAGACGTAATATGATATTTCAGAAAGGATGAAGATGTTCTAGATGCAGTAGCATTATCATCTTCTTCCTTCCTAATAGATAAACCCCAAGTGTTCGAAAGTTTTCCCAGGTGAGAAATTACGGTCGTTATCGATAATTAACAGGTAAAACGGGTGTATCTTTCTCTTCTACCATTGCGTAATTCTATATAACAGTAAAGAAGATACCGTAAAGGGACAATTATATCCTTGCTTACGACTATTAATAATAGGATTTTCTTTATAATCTTTAACCACCTTCTCGTTATATCTGACTTATTTTTCACCAACACTCCTCGTTTGTCCTTGGTAATTTAATTTCTTTTCTCTCTCTCACTCACTCTCACTCTCTTAAAATTTGGTCGTAATATTCGAAAAAGAGCTTTACACAACGCCTTCCATTGTTCAACGTAGCCAATTTAGGACGATTATTTACAGTCGGTGGGATTTATTTTCACCGTCAAAACCCTCCCCCCGTCTCGTGGTTTCGGTTTTACTTTCTCTCTCTCTCTCTCTCTCTCTCTTTCTCTTTCTTCTTTTTGTGTGTTCTCTCTTTATCGCAACGATTTGTCGTTTCGCGGTCGAACACGAGGGTGAATCGTGCTCGTGACGCAGAGAAGGAACAGGAAAAGCGTTCGTTTCGTTTCGTTTCGTTTCGTTCGTTCATTCCACCCCCGTTTTCTCTTAGCTAAGGGAAGAGAAGAGATTCTCTTCCCCTTTTCCGTGTACTCTGCACGCTCGTTAGCAACGACGCTGATAATAATTAGTCGCTTGCTTTGACTCGTCGAAAGAGAATGAACGTAGTAGTCGAGTTCGAATGGGGGGTTGGGGTGAGAAACGACACCCGATTTCTCTTGTAAGTTACCCAATGACTTCTAGATCTTATCCTTTCCCCCTTTTTGCTTATAATATTCCTTTATTTCTATCGTTAAATTACCATTTAAGGATATATATATATATATTATAATTCATTATTCTTGATCATCTTGTATCTCTTGTCAATTTAATTATAATAGAAATTTTCTCGTCACAAATTTAATTTTTATAATCTTAATTTCGTTATCGAGATATTCGAGACAAAAGATATTCGAGAGATATTTTACTCTTCTTTTGTTGTTGTTGTAATTGTTTTTGGTAATTAATATAAAGGGGAATTTATTTGATCGTGTGAACTTTGAACAAAAAAATATACCGAAAACTTAAATCCTAATAAATAAGTTTATTTTTTGTAGTATTCGATTCGATGTTCGTGTCTTAAAGAAATTGTCTTTGACACATCAACACGATAAGTTTATATTCATTAATAATCTCGTTAAGATTGATTATTTAATTTATCTGCTAATTAATATCCGGAAATTTATTTTACTAATAGTCTGGAAAAAGATACAAAAATGCATGAAATACCTAAAATATATATCCTTAAACGTATCTTAAAACGTTCTAACTTAAAATGACAAAATAAACAATCCATTTAGAAATGTAAAAAAGGGAAAAAAGATAAAGAATATTACAAAGAAGAAAAAGAAGAAGAAAATATGAAAAAAAAGCTACTAACTCCTAATATTTTTGGATAAGAAAGACTACTCGTCGTATACGTTGTAAACAATGAACAATCTAAATAAAGAAATACAAAAATAATATATATGTATAACGCATCAAGAGTATACGACACAAAGGCATCAACGTAGCGTGCAAAATGTTAGTATTAAGTACGACGATTCGTCAAACGTTTCTTCTTCCTTCGTTTCGAAGTCTCTCTGAATTTTCCAGCCAGCATTTCGTGCATCTTTCATCCGCTTTATTCTTCCGGTGCACGCCGTCCCGTCCCTTCCCTTTCCTTCCCAACCCTTCCCGTACCGTCCTGAAGGAAATAAAGGTGCAACGAACGCGAACGAAGCCGCATGAGTGGTAGCAAAATTGCCCTTCAGACGATGCCATGTTAGAGGTAGTTGACTACTACGATGAACTACTACGGCAATGGTAAAGTAGAAGACGTGCAAGAGTGAAGAGAAGGGTGGGTAGTGGGTGGAGGGGCTAGGGAGTTAGGGAGTTTAAGGGTGGGGGGATTTGACTCCCTACGAAGGACGAAAATGAGAGTGCCTGATGTCTCGAGCATCGACATAATCCAGACGAAACCTGTAGACAAAAGGAGTCGCGTGTTTTCTCTTATCTTTTCTTATCTTTTCTCGAATAGATACACCACACGAAGTAAACTACCAGTCTTCTTTCTTTTTTTCTTTTTTTTTTTTGGAGGGGGCTGGGGGTTTCACTCAGATAGAGAGTATACTTTACTCTCTTTACTTTTCAAATAAAATCTTTTTTTTTTTCCTTCTTACACTTTGTTCGAAATATTTTCAACCGACGAGTCTTTTGGCTTAATAGAAAATCTACTATTTTCTCGTGAAATAATAATAATAATAATAATAATACAAAGAAGATACGTGCGATATAGTCTAAACAATTTTTTTAATTTACTTATATTCAAATACATTTTATATATCTTCATTTTAATTGAATTAAATCTTATACGAAAAATGGGTGATAATAAATGAAAAAAAGATACTTTTCGTACAGTAGTAGAGTATAATGAATAAATTTGTCAAATAATAATCATTGAATATGGGATTGATGATTTAAAAAAAAATTCTGAATAACGGTAGCAGAATATCTTGCGATATAAATAATAAAAGTATAATGAAAAAATTAGTAAAATACTAATCACACTATCATGAGAGACTTAAATCATCTGAATAAAATATAAAATATACATGATTTAATATATATAATGATTTTGGTTACAAACACAGATTACATTGAATCCAGTTGCAACACAATACGTGCATTCCTTCAACATTACAGAAAATTATAAATATACTTACAATTATAACAAATATCATTTAATCAATTCAATAATAATAATATTAATTATAACATATAAAACTAACTAAACCATTATCTCTCTTTTTTGTTACAGGTGAGTAAATAAAACCACAACTCTACTTACAATTATCATCGAAGATTACTCAAGACCCTAATCGTCTTCTGATCTTACGGTAAATATTTAAAAATAATAAAACGAAACAAAACAAAAAAAAAAAAAAAAGAGAAATAAGAATAAAAGTAGGGAAAAGGTAATCTCGTTTAAACTATCGCCCGCAAATCCGACTGAAAAATATATTCGAACGGGGGCTTGGTTGGGTCCCATAAAGCTACGGTGTAAAGGGAGTTCATGCCGCAACGGGCGTGTATACGAAATTATCGTGCAAACATAGACGAAGGTTATACACCTACGTGTTTCTAAATATATATGGTATGTGTGTATATGTGTATGTATATACCTGTAAGACTTAGTCGATTCACGTGTATACGTATGTATTAGTGAGCTTACAAAGCCAAGTCAAGCCAAGGTATACGCGTGTGTCGTGAGTGCGTGTGAGAATGCTGAGAATATAGAGAACAGGGCAGAGGTAGCTCGACACATGCATTATTCAGCTCGGTCAACCCTAACTCACGCAAGACGCATCCTCATCTACCCTCGTATACCTCTAGGATACACTACAACCCTACCTGCTACTCAATACACGTGAGTGCATCGATGTGTAAGTGTGCTAACGAGGAGGTGTATTCGTGCGAACGTCTACGTGTACCTTCCTGAGAGTTTGCGAGCTAGCTAGCTAGCTAGCTGTAAGTAAATGTATATGTATGTGTATGTGTGTGTAGATGTGTGTGTGGATGTGTACGTAGCTCAGAGTCCTAGGCATCACTGCACAGCCAATTCCCTGTCGCGACATCCCAATAGAGTTTACCGTCCGGTGATTTGTACTAGACAATCAGAAACTGTTTTGTTAAGAAACCCTTCCATACATTTTCTTATATTTGTTTTGATCTTCTTTTTCTTTTTTTTTTTTTTTTCATTTCATTTTTTCCTTTTTCTTTTTGTCTTCCGTCTTTTTTTCTCCGTTAGACGATACGTATTAATATTGTTAAAAGAATTGATTTAAAATGATAGAATTCTTGTGTTAATCTATCGAGTGTTGAGTAATTTCAATTGAAGTATTTTTTAGGAACGGATTAGTTTATTATTAATTGATTGATATTATTAACTCCAGATCTAATATAATGAATTATATTTAATAATTAATATTTTTGTTTCTTATATAATTTTCATTTGACAAGACTCAAAAGAATAATCAATACGCAAACCAACATTACGTTATTTTACGTTCATGTTGACAAACACGTATATGCGTCGATAGACCACGCTGGTGGCAATTTTTACCAAACGCATATATGCGTCCATAGCAGTCAAATGGTTGATTTGTTTAGATGGTTAAAGTATCACGATTTAAATTAATTGTTTAAATAGTAACAATCATTTTTTATCTTCTTATCCGTTAATATGAGAAAAATATAATTTCCCATAGAAACAAAGTTATAGTTTGTATCGAGAAAAAAAAATATGTTTTCGCGTGATTTTGAACGCTTTTGTAAATTAATTCGTACATAATATTCGATACATAGTATAACGAATAGATTATTTGAAATATAATCGAAGTATAGGATTTATTTAAAAAAATTTTTGTTCGATAATACAAATATTATTAGTTAAAAACATTTTCTACAAAATATACATATATATATATTTAACGAAGTTAAAAAGTCTAAACGAAATTTGTGTCGATCACCTTTAGAGAATGTGGTTTGAAAATTTTCATCTCCCCCATAATGTTCTTCATACGCAAGGGCTACAAACCATCGCAGTTAATAGGTTTTATACGGAACGATATGTACACTTAATGAAATATCGAACCGCCAATCGGGTTAAAACGTTGGTCCGCGTAATGCAACTGTAATTAACGTTATAAACTCGCTCTCTTTGAACGCGCTCTCAAAATAGCTAGCAGAAAGCTTCGGTGGTAGCTTCGATGAGGTATGAAGGATGATGGCTGGATAGGGTAGATAAAGGGGATGAGAAAGAGAGAGAAAGAGAGAGAGGGGGAAGGTTTGTGAAAGGATTGAAGAGGGACGGAACGGGTAGTAACCGGTAATAGTAGAAAAGTAAATGAAAACGCGTTTTTTCTTGGTGGTGTTATCAGAAACGAAACGTTTGAAGGTAACATTTTCTCTATCTTTGTAGAGGAAAAATCAAGGGAAAAGTAGGTTTTTCAGGGTAGGTTAAGTTCGAGAAGTCCTTTGCAAGTCTTCCTTGGACCGATTCGGAGGTGGTCAGGCGAGACGAAATGGGTATTTGGTATTCTGAAGAAGTAGCCTTTACCTCTTTCCATTCACTCACTCGCTCACTCACTCACTCTCTGTCTCTCTCTCTCTTTCTATTTCTTTCTGTTCAGCTAGTCGCGTACGCACCCCCAAACTATCTTCCGCTTGCACGAATCTTTTTTCTCTTTCTTTTTCTTTTTCTTGTTTTTTTTTTTCTTTCCTTCCCATTTTCTTCTACTTTTACTTCTTCTACTTCGTCTTCTTCGTCTGGTGGTACTTCTACATCTTTCATTCCTCGTGCAACTCTTCCGTTTTTCGCGACGAGTAAATATTTGCTACGACTACTTGAAAACGAACGATGCGGTTACCAAGACGAATATATTTTCAAACCGCATTCCTTAAATTTAAGCAACGTTTCTTTTCTGTGTCCGACCAAAGGGTTTCCGATTTATGGATTAGTAATTGCAATAAATAGAAATCTGTGATGTTAATTAAATGATTTTAATTCGTGGTAATTGTTTTATAATATCATTTTCTTACGTATTTCTCTCAAACTCATTTTCATTGTTTCTGAAAATATATACTATATATATAATTTACTTTATAAATCAAACATCGAATTATTTTTTAAATTTACAAATGAATTTTCATTTGCAATAGAAAAAAGCTAATGTTAATAATATTTGCTTTTTTTTCTATACCAACTTTTAATCCAAATTTGCATAGATTAACTTAAAAAATATACAATATATTTATTTTATAAATCGAACAAACAAATGACACACTTTGTATCACAACCGTATTTTTATTTCAAATGATTAGAGATTAGTTTGTTAAAATAATTGTGAAGAAAACCAAAATGAATTGATACTAATTTAAACCATTATTTTTTGATACTCGCAAGACGTTACAGTAAAATTTCGTTATTTCCTATAAACGACAGTCGTTGTTGCATAAGGGATTATTCCGGCCGCGTATACAAATGGGTTAATTGTTTCTATCAGTACGGCGATATTCTATGAATTGATAAAATCGTTCAAACGTTTCTACACTTTTAAACCAATAGTCGAATGGTAACAAACAAAATCACTCGAGCGTGTAACTTCTCGTTCCGTGTAACTTGATTTACGAAATCATTTTCAAATCCACATATATATACGGTCAACAGTTTAGACGCTAGAATAATAATAAAAAAAAAAATAAAAAGAAAAAAAATATAGAAATACACTAGACCGCAAACGTGTTAAACGTATCGATACGAAACGTAAAGGTTTTTGATGGAAGAGAAACTGAAAAAAAAAAAAARAAAAAAAAAAAAGAATAATCGAGGGATAAAAAACGAAACAAATTCCTTTTTTTTTTTATTACCCTCTCCCTCTCTCTCTCTCTCTCTCTCTCTCTCTCTATTTCTTAGTTTTTAGTTTTTAATTAGCATGTCTTTGGTTATTTTCAAAAGGCAAGTCCTTAGCAAGTTTACAAACAGGATGGCTTTCCCCCTTACGAAGAAAAGGGACGCGCACAGTTCGTTGCTGGGCTCGATTCGAGTCGCGGTAAACATTCGACAAAGTTTGACAAACTTTAAGCTCAAGTTTTCCCTCCTCTTACCACTTCTACACTTCCTTCTTACACCCTCCCTTTTCAGCCCATCTCCCAACCACCCTCTATCTCTCTCTTTCTTTCTCTGTTTCTCTACCTTTCCGTCTATTTCGCGATTTAAGTAGGGAGAATCGTGCTTGTTTCTATCTTTTCCATCCTTCTTTTCTTCACCATCCCCAACCAACCTGTTTCTTTCTTTTCTCTTTTTCTTTCTTTCTCTATCTTTCTCATTCTTAGATTCTTCCTTTTCCTGCACAAGAGTTCGTGAAAGGTCTTCGATTTGGTAGCAGGTGGATAGAGGCGGACGACGAATTCGCATCAAACGAATCGATTGCAGAAAACTTGTCGAAAGCCTCGACGAAATCCTTCCACCTTTCTTCTCCACCTCCTCCTCATTCCCTCCGACCCCTCTCTCTCTCTCTAAACTCCCTCTTCTTATTTCGTTTCTTCTTCTTCTGTCATTCAGATTCCTTCTTTTCCTCGTTCCAAAACTTTTTCATATTATTCTTCTTTTTACTTCTTCTTCTTCTTCTTCTTTTTCTTCTTTTTCTTTTTCTTCTTATGTTTATTCTGATTCCTGTTTTCTTCTATAATTCTTTCTCTCTCTCTCACACATACACACAGTTTTACTGTTTCTATTTCTCTCGTATTCCATCACTTTTAATCTTTCTAACATTATTTTCTTCATCAGTTGTTTCTCTCGTCCAAAAATAAAATTTTTAATGAGAGGGTATCACAGGGAATTTGGATATAGAAAAATAAGTAGAACTTAATTTTACTAATTTGGACGTTTCGTCCCTTTATTGGGGACGTCTTCAGCTTTAAGTTTTTTTTTTCATATTAAGTTGCTGAAGAAGTCCCAATAAAGGGACGAAACGTCCAACTTAGTAAAATTAACCAGTTAACTTTGTCGATCATTTTGCAAAGTGCGCCCTAGTGTGTGTCGCGATAATCAAGCGATGACGTCAAACACAGAGTAAGTGGCGCTGTTGAAATATTCGGTCAAAAAGACGACTTTATTTTAGAAAATTTTTTTTTTTTTTT
>NW_014569582.1:32613-57613 GCF_001313835.1 Polistes canadensis
AACAAACAAAAATTTTTGTTTTTTTTTTCTTTGGTTAGACATCCAGGACATCATCGCAGATGGAGAATCTAATATACTTTGTTTTTTTGGTTATGACACGTCAWGATDAWAATCGGGWTAATCAAAGATCTAGTGTCCAACTCAAATTATCTATAATTTTCATTTGTTTAGTTCATTTCGTTCTGATCCCTAAACATTCTAAACATATTAATATTTACGAATATAATTTAGTTTTCGCCAGAATTACAATTTCAATATCAAGTTGTATCAAAATTTTACGCATGACGGATATAGCCGTCAAAACACAAAATTCTGCCATTCTTCCATGACGGATATAGTCGTCAAACACACTTAGCTGGTTAAGTTCTACTTCTTTTTTTTATGTCCAAATTCCCTGTGATATCTTCTCATTAATTATTTTCTTCCTTTTTTTTCCTTTCTCTTTATTTCTGATTATCTTTTATTATTTTTTTCTCTATCTTACATTATGGTTTAAGTAATTCGTATTTATACTTTTCAGTATCTCACATTGGTTTACTATTGCTATTTATCTTTCTCGCTATCTTTTACTATTTATCTCTCATTCACTCTTTTTATCTATTCCTTCTCTCTTTCTCTCTCATTCTCATCTACAATTCATCTATCTTATTGTATCCAACTGTTTCTATTTTACTTTCTTACTATTCGTATCAATCGTCTTAGGTTTTATTTCAGGACGTTGTCCTTTCAATCCTAACCATCGTAAGATACAATATAGAAAATGATAGAAGACGTAAGGACGATTTAAAAAAGATAGAGAAGGAAAAAAAAGAAAAGGAAGAAATAAAGATTGGATTGAAAAGGCCCAAGAATAAGAAGAAGAAGAAGGGCTTGGCAACCTCCTCCTGTGAGTTCAATCTCCTTCTACTTCGACGTTGGATATCCGGGTTTTCTCAGATGACTACTATACCTATCTAGAAAAGAAAAAAAAATAAGAAGAAAAAGAATATGATAGATATAGTGAGATTGCTTATTAAAAAAAAAAAGATGTCCCTTTTTATTGTCGTATTTTTCAAATGGTTGGTTGGTTGGTTGGTTGATTGGTCGCAAGTGCATCGAGACTTGGCGAGTCTTCTAACGAATTCAAACATTCTCATTTTCATTTCTATGATTTCACTATACTCCTTTTACTATCCTATCCCTCCTCCTCCTCCTACTCTACCTTTACTTGCCCTATTGTTCCAGTTTTAAGAGATGAGTAGCTTATGGAATTCAAATAATGTCAGGGAATCTGTTTAACTTGTCGAAAGGGTAACGCGTAATTGTGGTTTGTTGAGAGAACAAAATTGGAGAGAGAAAGAGAGAAAAAGATAGAAAGATGTTCAGCCAACAACGATGCTTTTTATTTCGTCGCCACCGGCTGGCCGGATCATGTTTCATCGTTTTCTCCTCTTGCAAATCCGATATCCAAAGCTATATTGGTGTGCAAATTGCAATTGATCGTCGAACCGAGCCTCCTCCTCCTCCTCCTCCTCCTCCACCTCCTCTATCTCCTCCTGCTGTTCCTCTACTTTTACCTTCTACTCTTCCACCACCATCAACAACCTCCTCCTACTCATTCCACCTCCACCAACACCAACACCAACACGTATACCTCCACCTCCAGTTAGTACGCCGCAGTATTTTTCCGCAAACAATATTTCCATGAAAATTGTCCATATTCATTTCGGATTTCGTTTTACTTCTAATAGCATTACTATGTTATACCCTATGTTATTCCATAAATTTAACCTCCATGAATTCCATTCATTCATGGTAAATTGCAATTTACTTTTCTGCCAATTGTGCTAAGATAAAAAGCGTTAGCGTTTGTGTACGCATTTTAATGTTTCTTATTTTTACTTATGTTCTTCT
This sequence comes from Polistes canadensis, assembly GCF_001313835.1. Taxonomy (NCBI): domain Eukaryota; kingdom Metazoa; phylum Arthropoda; class Insecta; order Hymenoptera; family Vespidae; genus Polistes; species Polistes canadensis. The sequence goes on from NW_014569582.1 coordinate 34,507, forward strand.
GTCATCCCTTTCTTCACATTCTCTCTTTTTTTTATTTTGAATTATTTATTTTATTTTTTTTTCTTTATTTTTGTATGTGGTATTTAATTATTTATATTTATAAGATAAATGTGTGGGTGTGTGTACGTATTTTAATGTTTCTTATTTTTACTTATGTTGTTCTGTCATCCCTTTCTCCATTCTTTTTTTTTTTATTTTTAATTATTTATTATATTTTTTTTTCTTTATTTTTGTATGTGGTATTTAAGTATTTATATTTATAAGATAAACATGTGGGTGCATATACACATTTTCAAGTTTCTTATTTTTAATTATGTTCTCCTCTCATCTCCCCTCCCCACTTCTCTTTTTCTCTCTCTTTTCTCTTTCTTTTATTAATTTTTAAATATTTATTTGATTTTCTTTTTTTGGTTTCTAGATGATAATTAAGTATTTATATTTAAATGATAAACGTGTGTATGTGGCGAAAAGGGTATTTGTTCTTATGGTTTCTTTTCCCCACTTTCTATTTTTCTATCCTTTACTTTTTAATATTGGCAACGTTCTTTTATTCTTTTTTTTTTTGAAATTTAATTCTGGATAGTTTATGGGAAAGAATTAGAAGAGCTTTTGAATTTTGGGCTAGTAAAAATGCAAAGTTTAAAAGCAAGTAATTTGAAATCCATGGGATGGTTTTCGTAATATCCTCATGCGACAGAAAATTCGATGGATTTAACGTTTAAAAAACGAACGTAAAAGAAAAGAGGGGAAAAAATACATAAAAAAAATAAAATAAAGAGAGAGAGAGAGAGAGAGAGAGAGAGAGTAGGTTGAAAAATATATGTTGGTATCCATTTTTACGAGACCAACGGCAAACTATTCAGCGTGCAGCGGTTGTGTTTGCGCGTTCAAAAAAATAACACGAAATCGGATGGAAAGAGAAAGAGTATGGGAGAGAGAGAAAGAGAGAGAGAGCTTGGAATAAATTTTATTCGCTTTGGGAGATCCGATCTCGGTGATCTAATCGAGCGATAACCACCAAACCTGTTGTTTCTTTCGCGCCTTTATTGCGTATCGAGGCTTGAGGGAAAAAAAAAAAAAACAAATAAAAATAAAAAAGCACCATGCCGCCGCTTAAAGGACCGTGATATACGGTGATCGTTAAGTTACGAATGTTGAAAAAATGTTTAACACGCTTGTCCCTACATCTTTATCTTTGTATATCTTTTTGTTCATTCGCCGTTGAATGTTTTTCACGTTTATTACGTTGGATTCGAAATAATATAATATTGTCACGTGTTTTCGATGATTTTTTTTAAAGATCATCACCAAAATTCTACAAATTGGGTATAATTCTTTTTATTCGCGTTTATATTATTATTTATTTAATTTCTTTATTATAAAAATATATTTTTTTTTTATAATAACGAGAAAAATCCGATTGTTGATAACGAAGTATTAATAAATAAGTATAATCACATTAAATTTACACGATATGATGATTATTATAAACGAATTAATCATTACCTTGTTGACAATTCGATTGATTCTTTTATCAAATCTAGAAAAAATAAATTTACGATCAATTCTTTTCAATCCAAGACATTTATTATTATCACTATTATTATTAACCTTGTAAAAAATATTTGTAAAAAAACGAATAGGGAGGAGTATAAGAAAAAGAAGAGAAAAAGAGAGAGAGTAAGACTTATTCGATTAAAATTTCGGATGGAAGGTTTAGATCGTCTGGTTTTTCCCCCATAGTGTCCCCCCCTCAACCCCCCTTTACCGTCTTCCCCGAAGAAAAGGGAAAATCGAAGAAAAATATGTCAGGAATACTTTTTCAAGGATATTCGGGTCTAAGGTGGTCCCATAAGCGTGCGGTTTCGAAGCAAAAGCCTCCCCCTTTCCCTCCCACCCCCATCACTACCAACCCTCCACCACCGTTTGCCACGTCATCGATAGCATCCTAACGTTTTCCGAATCGAGTAAAGGTGAATACCTCGGAAGAACGAAATACTCTTTTGGAAAACGAAACACACTGACGTAGGCAAACTTTTGGAACCACGCAATGGTTGGGAACGGTTTTTCAGACGAGAGCCATCCATCTTATAAACGCGACTCCAAAGAGGTTTTATTCCATTTCACATCCCATCTTTCACTCTTTCTCATCCCTCTCTTGCTCATCCCTCTCATGTACTCTCTCTCTCTCTCTCTCTCTCCCTCTCTCTTTCTTTCTTTCATTCTAATCTTCTCTCGTGTTCATTCTTTCATTTTATACATTGTCTTTTTTGCAGGTTGCATCAGAGGTTTTTTTTTTAAAGGGGTTTCGTCAAGATTTTTGATGATTTTTTAGCAGAATTGTTTCTTTCATTGTTTCGTCTCTGACTTTTGTTTTATGGAATATGAAATAATGAAATTGATGAATATTTTATTGTAAAATAATGCGAAATTGAAATACTTTAACTAGTTGTTCTATGCATTCACTAGACAAAATTAATTAAGGTATTTTATTTCGCATTATTTTACTTTAACTAGTTATTCTATGAATTCGACACAGATACAATTATTAATGTGTACGAAATAAATATTTGATATGAAATAATAAGAGAAAGATATTCTTCGATTTTGTATCAATATATCTGTTTATAATTACTGTTATCATTCGTATCGTATGATTGTTATAAAATTGAATAATTCTTTTTGTATAACAACATTTTCCCTTTTTTATATCTTTATATATATATATATATATTTTTTTTATTTCTACTCTCATTGTAAAGGTATCAGAAAACTGGTATAAAAATAAAGGATAACGAAGAGGGAATTGGAATAGTATCGGAGTACAATTAAATGGACATTGGTTCGTTTGCTCGTAGATTATTACTTATATATATATTTTATATGCATAAGAAAAAATAATAAAAATAAATAACCAGTAGAGACAACAAAGGTAGAAAAGAAAAAAAAAATGAGTTCGACGTTCGATTAATAAATTCCAAGCTTTTTTTTTTTACTCTGGTTAGCGGGGTAGGTAGCTCTTGAAAACGACTCGTTACAAAAATATAAGTCGCATCCATTGTGTATGGAACTTTCTTTCCATCTCTCTCTCTCTCTCACACACTCACATTCACTCTCTATCTTTCTATCTCTTTCACTTACATTTACATATTTGTAGATAAGCTTTATTTAAATCCGAGAGAACGATTCGAAAGGACGATAGGATAATAGTATCCACTGATGCATATGTAAATTGAAATCAAACTACTTCTCTTGGACTGATTTCAAAGAAACTTTCGAGAATGGTAGAGAAAAAAAGAAAGAGAGAGAGAGAGAGAAAGTTTCGGTCGCGTTTGTCGTCTAACGGTGTCCCATGCTTGTGCATGTGCATGTACCTATACCTGTACCAGTACTTGTGCCTATCTTTGAATCGTTTGAAGAATAAACGATGACATGTTTTACAAAAAAAATATCTTCTTTCAATTACGATGATGTAACTACAATTTTACCAAGAATATACGAAAGAAATCATTCCATATATATGTATAAAGATAGAAAGAGAAAGAATGATAGAATGATAGAAAGTAAAAAGAAGGGTAATTAAGACGAAACACTTGAAACAGCAATCTTAAACCTTCTTACGATTCGAAATAGTGATAAGGAATCGGAAAAGGAAGTCGAAGGATCGTAAAGTCGATCGATTGGTCGATCGGTTGGTTAGTTGGTTGGTTGGTTGGTTGGTTGGTTGGTTTTCGTTTGTCGTTCTTGTTTTACTTCCTACGATCGGATTTACGATTAGTTTTTTAATCCAGAATTCAATCCATTTCCTTCCTCGTTATTTCCACCACCAACCACCCCCCTACCGGCCCCCCCCCTGTTATACGTTCTATTTCTATCGTAAATCATCCTATATTTTTCTATCTCTTTTTATTTTTTTAACCATTTTTTTTTTTTCTTCTTCTTCTTCTTCTTCTTCTTCTTCTTCTTTCATGAAAGAAACGCATTAAACCTTGGCTACCAATAGGTTTCTATTCGTCAACTGTATTTTTCGACCTTTTGACTTTAGTTGGAATGTTCTCGAAGATAGATAGGGGAAAGATAAAAGTAAGTTAAAACGTTGGATATTATGTATACTGGGTGTATCTTATTATTTGGACCAATGCAACATTGACATCGTTATGTGGAATTTTAAATACACAAAAATTTGTAGTATATCATGATAGAAATTAATTGAACTATGTTCAAATGTTTATTCTTTGCTCGAATATTTTTTCCTCTACTTGAAGAAGTAATTAAATTATGATTTACCTCAACTTCTAAATAGATTCTTTTATAAAAAATACAGAGAAAACTGTATTTATAAGACATCACTGTATTCGACTATAACTTTGATGCACTTTTGCAATCGCATTGATAAACAATCCCTTTCCAAAACTTCATTCTATACAATAACAAAGCTCGTTAAACAACAACACCACTATTAAATTTATTTTCCATACAATTTAGTTTACAAAATCTAAAAAGAAACAACAAAGTATATAACTTAACACTACTTTACAATAAAATATAGTTAAGTTACACGATGCACCCCTTATATGCATATAAAAGGTTGAATCATCGAATTCAGGATCGTGTCCTTTCGTCTTGGAAAGAACCAAGTAAGAATATCCCCTCTCCTATCAATCCTACCACCCTCTTCACCCCACCCCACCCAACCCCATACTATTCTTCTCTCGGCTGCATTTGTCCCTTATTAGATATTCCATTTTATTGAACCTTCTCTTCGCTGCTGTCTTCCTTCCTTCCTTCCTTCCTTCCTTTCTGCCTTCCTGCCTTCTTGGCTGCCTGTTTGGCATCTTCTTCTTCTTCTTCTCACATCCTTTTGCCTTGACTATACCGTCCTAGAACGATACCCCCACCACTACCCCCTCCCCCACCACCACTACTACCATCACTATCACCACCACTCTTACCATTTCCTATTCCGTTTTCTTCAACCCACTTATACATACTCCCATATCAGAATGTATGTATACACATACGTACCTGTATATATCCACACACACACACATATATATATATATATACTTTTCTTCCTGACTTCTATCATATCCTTTTTGGCAAACGCGCTTCTCGTCGTCCACGACATCGTTTTACTCTGCGTCTCGAATTTCAAACGTTATTATTCACCCTTCCGCGAAACCCTTCACGGATCTTAGATCTTCCTTGTCGAGCCGTTTCCGGTTTGATGCACGCCTCCAAGCTATTCTTCCTTTCACCTTCTCTCTCTCTCTCTCTGTCTCTCTCTCACTCTCTTTCTCTTTCCTATCTCTTTTCCTTTCATATCTTGGTACTCTTGGATGCATCGAACTACACGTCGATCTTCTTCTTCCTTTTCTTTTTCTTATTTTCTTATTTTTTTTATCTTTTTTTCTTTTCTGTTACTTTTCTTCTATAAGTGGATGAACACATTTGGATAGAAAGAAATTTGGTAACTTTAATCGTGATCAAAAAAAAATACTTTCGTTTGTACGAATTTTAAAGTTTTCTATCGAATGTAATTTTGTTTATCGTGTATGTTTTAAATCGATTCGTGTGACAGATGCATGAAGTTTTTCTTGCTTCTTTTTTTTTTTTTGTCGCGTGATCAAGTATAATAAAGATAACTTAGTTCGGTAGTAAGGGGATTAGTAATTTGTAATATTTGTTTTTAAATGGACTTGTACTTATTATTACAATTTGTATTCATTAAATCTTCATACATACGTTGTCATTTAAATTTGATTAAGTATTTATATATCATTATTATCAATGTATTCTAATCAAATTCTAATTTCAATATTTTGTAGACATATATTTTGTTACATATTTTGTATTGTAGACAAAATATGTAAATATATAAATCACATATTATATAATTTTTGTGATCGATTTACTTGATGCATGATTTATATGATCGCAATAAGATACTTAATCCAACAAAAATACTATTAAATCATTGCTAGAACATTATTTGCACATTTTTAAACAAAGAAAGTAGAAAATGTGTCTTTTGTTTATGATTATAGTCACATCTGAGCAAAAATTCATCACATTGTTAAGACAAAAATTTATTATAATATCAATCAAATAAAATCCCTAAAAATAGACATGAATTGAATTACTTTCCGTAAGAATTTTTCATAACATTCCATTAATAGTAAATTTAATAACATTACCAAACATCGTATCACGTGATAAAAATTCCAACAAATAATATCACACTTTTATAACTAGTATAATAATAATAATAATAATAATAATAATAATAATAATAATAATAATAATAATAATAATATTGCACGACAAAGTAGGAACTCTCTAACGTCCATAAAAATTCTTTTTTCCCTGAATCATAAAATTATGCAAAGGACGTGCTCATCGAGCCAAATTTTGAAAGAAGGTAAAAGAGAAAGAGAGAAATGGCAATTCGGTGCTTGGCAGAAAAAAAGAAAAAAGAAAAAAAGAAAAAAAGATAAACGTTCCCAAAAGTAATCGCTAACGCGAGCGGGGCAGAAGGAAGGGAGGGGGGAGGAGAGGTGTAGGTACGACGATGAGGATGAGAAGGTGGTAAGAATGAGGGTGGAGTGTGGGGGTAAAAGTGGGATGGGGTGGGGTTGAAGGTTACTACATCGTGGCACGTGTAACGAGTCGATTTCTCCATTTTCATCGAGGAAGAAGAGTGTTAGGGGGTAGTTGGAAGAGAAAGAGGAGGTGGGGGTAGAAGGAGAAGTAATTCGCGTTCGTGAAATAACGAGGACGAAGGAACGTGCACCCGGTGAAAAGTGGGTAATCTTCGTCCCACCGTTCCATCAAGTCACATTTTTATTTTTTTCATTCTCTCTTTCTCTTTTTCTTTTTCTTTCTCTCTCTCTTTTTTCCAACTTACTTTAAGAATGCTCACACGAGTTCACATTTATAGGAATATATACACACTGATATAAAAAGACACACTTATACATCTTCCTTTACGATTTTATATATATATATGTTTGTATATGTGTGTATGTGTCTCTGTAAAAGTAGAAGAATATATAAACCTATATAAAGGAATATGCGAACACCTAGAGACACGTAAAGAAATATTTGAGAAAGTATATAACGTAAAAGTAAGGGACGAACGTCGGTAATAATATCTGTTCGTGTAGGTCCGAAAACACCCTTTCGTCCTACGTCCTTTTTCCTTACTCTGATCCGTGCAATCATCGTCTCTCGGAGACGCGCAAGCTTCCTTCTCGAAGGACCTTCCTTCTTTTCTTTTTTCTTTTTCTTTTTCTTTTCTACCTACGCTTTTCCTTTTTACACCAATCGCAATAGGACATCTCTGCTCGCACATTTACAACCTACTTCGACACGACACTTTTCTTTCTTTCTCTATCTCATTCACTTTCTTTCTCTCTCTCTCATTGTTTTTTTATTCGTAACAATGATGGATTAAAACGAACTAAACGTCCACCGAAAGCCCAAAAGGGTCCCCGAGGTTTTAAACTATTTTTTCATTTGCATTCGAAAATATAATTATATTTTCTTTTAATAAGATAATTAATAATGTTATAGTAATACAGTGATAATGATTAGACGGAAAGTGAACTACACGTGGGGCCCGAAAGGTCCCTGATGTATTAAAATATCTTCTTATTTGGATTCGACAAGAAAATTATATTTTTTTTGAATAAAAATTTATTTAACCCTTTGAGTGCTATGCGTTTGGTAAAAATTGATACGCGTGTTTATCAATGTGAATTTAAAATAATGTAATATTTTTGTTGTATCTTATCAAATGAAAATAATATTGTGAGAAACAAAAATTGTAATTATTATCTGATTATACATTAATAATAAACTATTTTATTCGTAGAAATAACTTCAGTTATATATAAAAATATTCAGCACTCAAAGGGTTAATAATTTTATTGTATGTGTGTGATATAACCATATAAAATAATTCAAATACATTCTAAGATTTGTTTAATTATGATAAATTAATTTTACTTACATTCCTAATAAATTACAAGATCCGATCGTTTGATCTCGTATTATAGGTTTAGTGTTAACAACTTAAATAGAAATTGTCTTCAAATTAATTTTCATCTAACATAAGAGAGTTTCAGAATCGAGGGGTGGGGGGCCCGATATTTGTATCCTTTGGGACTACAACTTAACTCGATCCGTCACTGATCCGTAATACTCTTCTCTTAATCTAACAATCCTCTTCATCATCTTCTTCTTCTTATTATTATTATTCATCTTATTCTTATCTGAATTCTTCTTATTCTTGTTCTTCTATCTTGGTCTCGTGCGAACGATTATGTCAGTCGGAGTTAAGTCCACGTTTGTTTATCTGATCCCACGTTATAACGACGTACGAACGAGAACCAGCTACCGTGCAACATGCCTTTGGCAATATTTCTCTTTACGCTTGTAAAAGAGAAAGACAGAGATAGGGTCAGAGAGAAAGAGAAAGAGAGAGAGAGAGAGACAAAGAGAAAGAGAAAGAGAGTGGGAGAAAGAGAAATAGAGTGGGGGAAATGAGATAGGTAATATATATAACCTATGTGTTTGTATCTATATATATATTATATCTATATGTATGTATGTATGTGTTTGTGTGAATAAGGAGGAGGAAGGGTGAGAAAAGGAGATGTGACCACCACATGCTGTTCACTCGCCTAAGGCGAGGATGCTTTAGTTAGATGAATGAACCGACTGAATCACGCCAACCAATTAAGGATTACGCTTGTCGTTCTCTCTCTCTCTCTCTCTCTCTCTCTCTCTTAGTCTGTGTGTATGTGTGGCTGTCTGTACAGCCAGTCTTCGAAGTTCGAGCAACGTTTGAGCGGTTAAAGGCAAAGCTATGAGTCGACGAACTTAAACTTTACTCGCATCTTCTTAGTTAGGAGGAATTTGAAGGCTTTATTGAAATTTCGTCAGTCGTTGATGTCGAATGAACAGGATTAATATCATCCGTTTGAGTCTATACATTTTCTTGGGGTTTTTTTTTATGTTTTTCCTTTTTTTCGACATGATGAAGATAGATGTTTGTTTTAATATTTTTTTATTTATTTGTCATATATTATTATATATATTTTTTTACAATGCAATAATATGTGATAATTTTGATTTAAATAATAAATTAAAATATTTTTCTTTTTTATAATAATAAAATAACACACATTAGTTATATTATAATTGAATTGTATAAAAAGTAATAACATTTAATGATAATATTTTAATATGAATCATTTGACTAATCCTTAATAAAATTGATATCTTTAGTTTCTAATTTCGTATCGTATGAAATAATAAGTAGAATAATTGTTTAATTATTATAAAACAATATATCTCAAAAAAACAGGACACATTGTATGAAACATTTATAAAATATTAGAAATCATTTCGCGATACGATCTATATAGAATAAATAATATAATAAAATTAGGATAAATAAGTTGCAATATTTATATATTATATTTAAATAATAGTGATATTATTTATTCGTGTTAACTTTTATATCTTTTGTAAAACGATTATAAAATTCTAAATCGTAAAATCATTGCATAATATCATTCCTGTTATACAAAGACGAATCGAATGTCCGCATTCGTATACACCGAAAGACCGAATGCATCTAAAAGCAAAAAAAAAATAAAGATAGAAAGAGAGAGAAAGAGAGAAAGTCGAACGTTCATCCACCCGCGAATTTCTGAATCGATGCCAAATTTGTTGGAAGACCCACGATTTGGCTGTGCAACGTTTGTAAGCCAACAACGGCTCCTAACAGAAATAAGAAGTACCGTTCTCCGCATTGTCGCATCAACGAATCACAAAAAGGATACGACGACTAAAGATAATTTGCCTTTTCGTCGGTACCAGAAAATTCAACCCTTTTTTCTTCGCATATTTCAATCATTTTTATCGTCCATCTATTCCCGTAAAGCGTTAATTTTTACCATTTTTTTCTTCTCTTTCTCTTCTTTCTCTACTTTTTCTTCTTCGTTCTACTACAAAACTTTAAATTATCTCAATTTCTATATTAGATAACATTATTGTAATATTAGAAATAATATTTATTTGTTTGATTATTAAATTGATCGAACATTTTTTTTGGATATTTAGAAATATTTTTTAACCCTTTAAATACGAAGCTCGCCTAACAATTAACGGATTAATTTTTTTGTTAATGTTTAACTATTTTGATAAAATATAGGAATAAAAGGAAATGAATTTCGAGTCAAGGAAGATTGAAAAAAATTGATAAGCGCATATATGCATCCTTAGTTTCCGCGGATTGCTTTCGTTGAACGCGTATATGCGCCCATAGCACTCAAAGGGTTAACATATCGAACGTTTTCGCATAAAATATTTAGAAATATTTTTCAAAAGTATATCGATGCAATTATCGAAAAATTATGTTTATAAATATTTATACAGCATCAAACTATAAGCAATAATATTTAAAGTATGACATTATAAAAAATATTGAGAAATGTTAAAAAATCATTTCATAGATCAAACAATTATTTAAACAAATCGTAAAAAAATTCTTAGATTAAAAAGTCATTTAGAAATTTCTACGGATTCAATTAAAACAATTTATAATTTTACTTGAAAACAACTTTATATATCCATCTCATACATTTTAATTATTAACAGATAAATACTACAAATGTTACCGCGTAACACAAAAATCAACAAAACACCGAACGTAAATTAAACCACAACTCATTAAAAACACTTAACGAACTTTGAACGGATGAAAAATAAATAGAAAAAACAGAGTCTGAAATCAGAATCTCAGAGAACAAGAATCACCCTATAGGATTGTATTTGTTAGGGAAGTCGAAGCAGATCGTTTGACTCTGGCGAATCTCTCGATCCTCTCCATCATATTCTCTGCACATGCCAACGTCCGTGTTTTCCGTACTATGGGATATATACACATATATATACAAAAAGAGATAGAGTGAGAGAGAGAGAAAGAGGGGAGAATGGAAAGAGCGAAAAGGGGTGGGGCGGAAGGACCACCAGAGAGAAGAACGGGGGCGATTTAGGGGATGAAACTCGCGCGTGCGTGCGTTCTCGTTTCGCCGTTAAGCGAAGTATTCCATGGAATAAGGAAGATAGAGAGAAAATGATAAAAGAAGATACACATAGATAGAAAAGATAGAACAAAAATAGAGTAAGATAAAAGAATCTAGAAAATTAGAAAAAGAAAAGAAAAAAAATCTAGGTGTGTAGAGGATTGTAAGGGGGTGTCGGAAGGTGGTTAAAGAAATACGAGAAGGGTTAGAAGAAAGGGTATGGAAAAACCATAAGGAGTATGGATAAAGAAAAATAATTGAAAAAACAATTGAATGATCGAACGAACGAAGGAGCGAGGAAGATGATGATGAGTTATAAGAAGAGAAGAAGACGTGATGGTTACAAAGATTGGCTACTACCACGGACTAGTATTATATCAAATAGAATGATAACTGATGGGATGACGATGACAATGACGAGAAACTGATGACAACGATGACGAGGATGATGATGAAGAAGACGACGACGACGACAACGACGACGTCTACGACAACGTCTACGACGACGTCGACGACGACGGCTAGGACGACGGCGCAAAGGTCGCCATGTTGAAACACGCATGCGCCGAACGAGAGTAAGTGCCGCGGACTCGGGTCGAACGAGGAGGTCGGAGTCAGTGCAGTGCCAGCTCCCGATCCGCGAACTTCTATTTCGTGCCGTATCTATTGAAGTTTTGTCACCATCTTCATCACACACATACACACACACACATCTCGTTTGTCTTTCTCTTTCTAATTTTTTATCTTTATATATATGTCTTTATCTCTTTCTATAAATATTTTTATCTCTGACACTGGACACAAATATTTTATCCTATTACTATCCTGATTTTACGATAATTGTATACAAGTAGGTGTATCATTCAGTTTATTGTTTTCTTCTATTTCTTACTATACAATTCTTTATATCAACGCGTTTACCTATACGTATCTTTTTTTTTTTTCTAAATATCTTTTTAATCTATCTTTACTTAGTATTGGTGATGACCATCCTCCCACCCCATGATTTTCTCTAGATAGAACTGGGTGCAGTCGTCGAGACTATCTCTCTCGTTATCCACTCTTATTACAAACGAAAAATACAAAATTCGGTTTCCTTTTCCTGTTATACATCATCCCTTTAACAGTGTACTACTCATGAACTACTTCGATCCTTCTACTAGCTCGTATTATTTCGAGATTTGCTAAACTTTGTTTTCATTATTTTAACATTTTCTTTTCAACCCCCTTTCCTGTACCTTTCTGTTTCTTTATATTTGTATGTATATATATTCGTTCGTTAGATTTACCTTTGATTTTTTCTCTATAATATATAGAATAATAAGAAGATAAATAACGATATTTAACCGGAAAGGGGTGGAAAGTTTAAAAGGAGGGTTTACTTTATTTCTCGAATTTTTTAAACGTGTGTGTACCGGTGCCGGTGTTGTTACTTCAATCACACGTTAGATCGTCCTTGTTGGATACTCGAAGGACAGATTGTGAATAGTGCAACACACAAAGTATTACTCTCCTATTAAATATATGAAAGATCTATGACATAAAGATATAATCGAAAGATTGTAAATATATATTTAAAAGACTAACGTAAACGATAACTAAGGAATTTGGGAAGAAAATTGAAGAGGAGGAAGGAAAAACCCTTAAAGGATCTCAGTGGGCATCGAATGATGGTGATTTAAATTAAAAAAATAAAAAAAAAAGAGTGTTCGTGCAGTGCTCTCTTGTGCAATGATAGAGCCAACTGTTCGAGATCTAGGCATAGACCATCGTAGATGTACCAATCAGGTGAGATTTCTATTATTTTTTTTCTAATTTACAATATTTTTGTTTGATAATGATAACTAGCTATTGTTGTCAATTAATTAAGATTAAATGAGAAAAAAAATGTTAATAGAATGGTTATAGGTAGGGGTTGATTTAGCTCGATAGGCTGTGGCCAGTCGAATTCTGTCGAGTCTTCTCTCTCCCCCCACCCCTACCTTCTACCCCCTTTGATCTCCCCACCACGCCCAACGTTTGACCGGGGCGAACGATGCACCCAAGGTATCCGCCGGGTATAAACACGACCCACTCTCGCTAACCCTTCCTGTGTTTTCCTTTCTTTTTGATTTCTCTTTTTTTTCTCTTTGTTATTGTTATTTGTTTCCCTTTCTTTCTTTCTTTCTTTCCTTCCTTCCTTCTTTCTTTCTTTCTTTCTCTTTCTCATTTTTTATTCTTTTACTCTAGCAACGCGAGCAACGATGTATCTTCGTTGTTTGAGTTCTTTTTTTTTTATTCGTATCTCATTCCTTTTATTGGACTACATTTTTATTGGGGTTTCTGTGTTACACCATAGGATTATTTGTTGTTTTTAATTATTTTATTAGAACAATCTAATGTGATATTTGCATATAGTTATTTGATTATTATTATTGTAATTTTTATATTGATTTATTTATTATATTTTTGTAATTATGTTTTCTTTCAATAAATAGTTGAAATGGAAGATGAAATACTAGGATTGTTTATATTTTTCTACATCACATTTCGATGATAAAAATTAATGAAAATAGTCGTATTAAATTTTGATAATCGTCATTATGATTGATATTAAATTATGATATTTAAAATCACTCTAATATATTGTTCAATTTTCTTTTCTTTTATGAGGCAGATGTTGAAGATATGATATCGGAATTAATTGTTTTAATCCAACAACAGCTTGTCAATATTCAAATTTTTTCAATTATAATTATAAAGATTAACATTAAAATATTTATTTTGAAAGTGACTATACAATTAGATTTTATTTAATCAGTAGAAATATTTATCCAGATATTAATTTATTTTTATCCTTCTCTCTTTCTCTCTCTCTCTCTCTCTCTCGAAGAATAAAAAGTGAAAGATGTTGCAACAGAATAATTTTAATTTTTAATACGATGCATTACGAATATTAAAATACCTCGAACAATATCGTATCATTCTCTTTCGAATAATAATTATATTTATTTTAAACAAAATATGAATATAATATACAATTAGATAGATTTAACAAAAGATAATACCATAAGAGTCAAAAGAAAATCGTTAAAAATATATATATTTAACCGGGAATATTGTTTTTATTTTCTATCGATTTTGAATTCTGATGTCATGCGATCGAGACACGTTTTTTTTATTGAATGATCAAGTTGTGTCGAACGCGGGGGAGGGCGAGGGGGGGGGGTATCCTCTGTTCGGTCTGATTTTACGGCACGAGATGGTTTATTCGTATGGTAGAATTTCGACGGAAAGTCACGTACAACTCGTTGAGCCCCTCTTTTTTGTGTTCTTTTTTTTATTATTTTTATTTTTAGTTTTATTTTATATATCATATATATATATATATAATTTATATATATATATTATTTTTTTTTTCGTTGACCAGTCAACGTCCCATCGATCGCAAACGCGTAAATCGAGACGTGTTATGCCTCCGAGTTCCTTTTTATTATTATTTTTCTTCTATTTTATTAATGTTTCCATTTTTTTTTTCGATATTTACGGTACGACACCGGTGAATAATCGTTCTCTTGAATTTTCTTTAAAGCTTTCCTTTCTTTCGTTCTTAAGTTCGACGTTTGTATTTACGGAAGAATTGTTTACGATTGTGGAAAAACCTAATGCAAGAAATTTAATACTAAAATTCGTGTATACCTTATTTCTATCAATTGGAATTATTTTAGCCAAAATTGAAATAGTGAAGAAAATACAATTTAAATATTTTTTACAAACTGTAGAATTTTTACGAATTATCACATGTTTACAAATTGCAGTACGCAATCGTTTGATTTAGGTTTAGCGTTAAAAATTTATCGGAATATATATTTTTTTTACTTTCAGCTACTTTTAATTTCTTTTTCTTTTCTTTTGTTTTTTTTCCTTTGTACTTTGATAGTTGATTACGATGCTACACGAGAGTTTGATTGTAGTACAAAATCCAAACTTGAGCAGCTTGAAATTTCTTTCGAGAATCGCTTTTAACGAACGGACAATATTCGCGTATCCGTACGCGTTGTTATGGAATTTCAATTTAATCCCGTAACAAATGGTTTCAGCTCAATTGAATTTGCGAAAACGATAACGTATCGAGCGTCGTTAATTAAATGCTTTTCGCAAATCTATGTTAAGTTCTTTTACAAAAAAAAAATAAACGATTATAATATCCTACACTTATTAAATTTAATTCGTTACGATTTAAATATAAAACTTCGAATATCAAGATGACGAACAGAACCAACAAAAAATCAAAAAACTATCCGAAAGAAAGGATTTAGGGGGAATGGTAAATGATGTAAAATGAGAAGTGACACACAAAAATGTAGAAAACCATAAGGGATCGTTTACGTTACCTCATAAGGTTCGAGCTTTTACTCGAGCAAAACGAAATCATAAACCAAAAATAAGAAAGGGATTTGACTTGACGATAGTTATTTTAGGATCATTTAAAAGAAAACAAACGTACGCGAGTTAGAAATATTTTCCTGTTCTCTAAAATACGGTTAAAGAGGTGCGGAAGGAGGGGGGGGGTAGAGGAAGGGGGTAAAGGGGAAGAAAAAACATAGCTATGGTGGCACGTTTTACTAACGTAGACGTGTCGCACGTGTCCTACCAGTTTTGCGACCTTACGAAAATAGTCGCGCGAAAATAATGACACGTGTATTCCTCTCTTTCTCTCTTGGGAATAAAAGAAAGAGACAGCAAAAGGAGAAAGGTATAATTTGTTATCATAGTATTAGTAATATCATACATTTATATACGAATTTACTCACACGTATTGGGTGATTCAAAAAGTTAGGATTACCGAATCGAAAAATATACTTTCATCGAAACAATAAAGATTATCCGTTAATTCGAATATCTAAAAGTTCGATTGTAATTTATTAATAAGTATGATCAATAATTCATGTTTATTGTTCAAATATATTAAATAAAAGAGAAAAGTAGGATAGTAATATTTTTCTTTAACAATATTAATATTGAATATAAACGCGTACGCGTTAATATGAAATTATTATCAATGTTGTAATTGTATTTATTCATTTAATCTTATTAATTATTAAATTGACATTTATAGGACACCATATATATATATTATGTGTTATGTAGAATTCATGGATATGAGTTTGTATTGGGTATGGGGTGTGTCGGCTTTCGGGAGAGATTCATCGGCATTAAGAGCCACTGTCACGTACGTGAATGGTACCGTCATTGGTCTCTTGTAAAGGAGAGATAGAGATAGATAGATAGATAGACAAATAGAGATAGAAAGATAGTGGGGAGAATTACCCATAAACTCTCATCTTCCCTCGAAAGTCGTAATGGACAACGTTTCGTGCCCGCAACGAAATTGCAGTCACCAAGCTAACACAACGATGATTCTAAGTACGGTGACGCGTATAGAATTTAGAATTGCATGAGAAATTACATTAGGTCATACGTATTATTCTTATTATATTTAAATGTCGAAATTATACGCTTTGTTGTTGTTATTGTTGTTGTTAAATTGTTAAATAATTGTTAATAATTATTCTTATAATTATTTCTTCCTTTTTCTTTTTTAATTATTTAAATACGCGCTCATTTTTTAAACTGTCGAATATTTGAGATATTTGAATAAATAATTGTGATGTTAATTCGAAAGAAAAATAATACTTTATAGTCTTTTTATATTTTACGTATTAAGCGTGTAACTCGATAACGTTTTTATATCGTTCGACAAAAAAAAAAGGGATAATTAAATATTTTCAACGATATGATGTCACACTTTGAAGAATGAAAGAAGTACACAAAAGTTCGATGTTACCCGTCAAATCGGATTCTATATAAAATCACGATAAATGAAGTTAATCCGGGTGACGGGTACGGGTGTATATATGTGTCTGTGTGTGTGTGGGGCGGGGGGGGGGGAAGGGGGAAGGGCGCCGGTGATAAAAAAAGAGAAGATTTCTTTTTTTCATTTCATAGTTTTCATTTATAAAAGAGTGCTCGATATCGTTCTTCCATCTCTATTTCTCTTTTTCTAACTCATCTCAAACAAAAATGGAGCCCTTTTCCTAAAAATTACTTTTCCCCTATCGTTAATTACTGCGACTAAAAGGTCATCCTGTGTGCTGTTTTACACTCCTCTGTAACATACATACATAT
Organism: Polistes canadensis; assembly: GCF_001313835.1. Classification (NCBI taxonomy): domain Eukaryota; kingdom Metazoa; phylum Arthropoda; class Insecta; order Hymenoptera; family Vespidae; genus Polistes; species Polistes canadensis. The sequence continues at coordinate 51,774 of NW_014569582.1, forward strand.
ACATATATATATTATTTTAATTTAGCGAGATAAAAATGATGAAGAGAAGAGAAAAAGAGATAGAGAGATAGAAAAAAAAGAAAAAAAAAAAAAAAGAAAAAAGAAAAGAGAGATAGAGATAGAGAGTGTAAAAGACTAATAGTGCGAGTGAGAGAATATGCAATGAGCGTGATATGTAGGTCGAAACGCGATTAACTTCGTAATAACGTATCGAGCGTGTTCCAAGTGCGAATAATAAAGTAGAACTCGATTTTCGTAGGATCGTCATTATTATCGGCTAAAAGCATTTGCACCGAGGCAACGCGTACCACCACCATCACACCACCATCATCACTATCATCACTAACACCACCACTACTAGCACCAGTACCACTATGACTCGCGTGATTTATTTCTTTCAATCCTGACACAAGTGAATACTTTAGAAAAGTCATACGTATTCTACGAATCAAAAAAATACGCAAACCTTCTTCCACCCCCCCCCCACTCTCATCCCTTAAGCTCCATGTATTTTAGTCTAACTTTCTCACATGCAAACACGTGCATGGTAAACTTTATCTCTTATTTTCTTTCTCTCTTTTTCTCACGTACTTTTATTTTTCTTACACACACACACATATATATATACACAAATATTTTCATTACACACTCTTATATAGGAACATATTCTAATTCACAGTTTCTCATAAACGTATATATACTTTTTTCTATTACTATCAAATACACGCATAGAGTTTTTTTTTTTAATAGTGTAGGACACGAACTCTTTTATAAAAAATCTCTCTCTCTCTCTTTTTTTCTCTCATTTTCTCACTTTCATAAAGAAAATCTTCTCTTATTCTCTTTTACTCATATATATATATATATATATATATATATACGATCTATCTTTCTCTTTCTTTTTTTCATTCTTTTACAGAAACGCATTCTCTTTTTCTATCTTAGTTCTTCTTCCACCCTTTCTCATAAACATTATATCTTTATCTCTTGTACAATAAAGACACGTTTAAAGGGAAAAGACGAGTAGTAAAAAGGACGTGTACTTTAAGTCAATTCTTCTTGTATTTTTTCACTCGCAATCTAACACCTTAATATTTTTATTCATTAAATGTATTCTCGATATCTTCCCTTGACTTTTATATACACTTTTTAACATTGACTCATAAAATTAGAAAAAGAACAAAAAGAATTTAATCACGATGAATACAATGGAAGAAGAAGAAGTGAAAGAAAGAAAGAAAGAAAGAAAGAAATAAAAAAAAACGGATTATGATTGTATTGAATTCTGCGAACGTTTAGATAAATTATATCTTTCTATAAGACGATTGAAATCATCATCTGACTCCTCTCTTTTTCCATTCTTAAACGTCTCGAAGTCGAAACTTACGAGGAACAACGACAAATGGCTACGATTAGGTTCTCGGTAAGAGTAGGCAATCAATTGCATTTGATGGAGAACGGTTCGGTGAATACGAGAGTGGCAAACGTTCTTCTCCTTTTCCTTTGCCTTTCGTACCGCCTATTAAAAATACTTAAACCCTTTTTTTCTTATTTTTTTTCTTTTTTTTTTTTCCTATTCTTTTTATTTTTCTTACTTTGGTTACTTTGGTTCGACGACCGAACGAACTGTACGAACTATCGTCGAACGTTGATACGATCGGCATGCGCTAAGATTACATTAGTATGCGTTTGAACACATACATACATGCATACATGTGTGTACGCATTAAAATACACGATTGTCTTTCTACGACTAATTTTATTCTCCATGTTCTTCGACTATTCTATTCTATTCTGTTCTGTTCTGTTCTGTTCTGTTCTATTCTGTTCAATTCAAATGACTCGATGATGGAATGTTCAAGGAAGTATTGTACTTTCTTAGTTACTTGCTTATTTTACTCTTACTTTATACTAGTCGATAGTACTTTAGAATAACTTTTAATCGCGTGGATAGAATCCACGATTATAAATTCTTTATGTTTAAGTAGTGAAAGAGAGAAAGAGAAATATATTAGTTATTCGATTCACACACACACGTTGGATGAATCATTATCAGATGTGTTAACAAGTATATATTATTCGTAAATTATTCTTTATCGTCCTTGTCGTCGTACTTATTCTACAGAACGTTTCAAAAATTGTTTTATCCTATATTGAAAAATTAAGAAAAATTTATGATTATTTATTATTATTAAGATGAACCAAAAGTTCGTGAGTTTTTTTTCTTCTTTTATAAAGTAATTTTATTGACTTCTACAAAATTACACTATCTGAAACAACACAATAAATGCACGAACTTTTGGTTAATCCTAATAATTTGTACCCATTATAGATTTATGATTGTTTCTTTTATACAACGATATTAAATTTGTAGGAATTTGTAAATAAGAAAATATTTCAAATATTACTTTTTTATATATAGTTTATCGTATAATTACATTGATTTAATTTACGTGTCTTAATATATGCGTATATTATGATAATATGTTAAAAATAATGTTACTACACACACAAATAAATATTATATAATACTTTTTAGATTCGTTTAATGTTACCAGATGTTAAATGATCTTTTAAAGTAATCTATCGTAAAAATACGAAGAAATATTTTCCCCGATCTTATATATTTGATCGTAAAATCAATGAAATATTAAATTTTTCCGGCACTCTTGGTATTTTCTAGATAAATGAAAAAAAGGGACAAAAATTGTTACCGCTACGCGAGAGAATTTTTCCCGATCGTGATTACGAGTAATAGGAACACACGCGTACACGTTTATTCTTACCGTTATGTGTAGTAGTAATACTTGCGTGTAGAAATGGTATGCGAGTGCACGCACAAGTACGAAAATTAAAATAGATTTTATCGTTGATATTGTATCGGGTGGTATTTAAACCGCACAAAGACCTGCTTTGTTCTCCTGTTATTTCGTCAATGAATTTCTACAAGAGAAAGAGAGAGAGAGAGAGAGAAAGGATGTTAATTAATCGAAGAATACTTCTGTTTACTCCTATCTTCCATATCGTTGAATTATTCTTTAATTCGTATGAATAATATTTATTCACGAGATGGGAAGCAACATTTAAAGTGGGTTTTTGCTCAAAACAACGTACGATAAAAATAATTCAATCATCTGTTCATCCGTATTCCTTTTCTTTTTTTTTTGTTATAGATCGATTCAACTTATCAGTTGAATATTTTGTTATCGTTGTTATATATATATATATATATAGATATATAAATCTATACGTTTTGCAGAATACGCTCGAAATATTATAGAATACGGATTTATCTCCCGAATGCGGGAAGTTCCGGTCGATCGATCAGCTTTGCTGAACACGGACTACTAACCCGAATCGTGAAACGTTTATAATACCAAACGAAATCGTGTCTTTTGCGGTTCAGATCTCGGAATTGCAAGCATACCATAAATACATAACATACATTCCTACCTTGTTATAATCTAGTCTATGAAACTAATTTCACTTTAACTGTTATAATATGTTTTAAGTGATTTATATAATAGTTGTTTATTTAAATTATTTATTTAATTTTTTTTTCCTATCATAAAACTTACGAATAATTAATTCATTTACGTATATTCTTCTAAAGTTTTTATCTATTATAGAATAATAAGTTTATGTATATTGTACGAAATTATTTGTATTGTTGTGTTGAACTTTTTCGCAATCTTCGATGTGTGTTGTTAAAAATGGATCATCGATCAGAGATACGTGGTGAAACTTGTGATAACATTATCGGACAAAACTTTCGTTTAAATCTAATATCGGATTGTTCGAAAAAGTAACTTCTATTTTCGTGTAAAAATTAAATATAAATAGTACAATCTTTTATTTTCCATTAAAATCAAATTTAAAGTAACTTAATCAATTTCTTTCCATATAGAATTATATCGCATGCATAATCGAATGCATTATATTATAATTCAATTTATACTTTCTTGAAATAATAAATATCAAATCATACTATCACGAAAAACAAACTTATATCCAATCAATTTTTTTCAAATAATTAAAACCAAAAAAAGAAAATAACAATCTCCAAATGTGTTTTACATTCGATTGAATAAAATCCAACGAATTAAACAAAATACAAATTACAATTATTCGCTTTTGTAACTTCGTTTACAATCATTTCATATTAATAATAATAAATAGACATTAATGAGAAGAACGAGTTAAATCCTTTCCAACAAGAAAAAATACATGGTAGGTAATTATTAGATGAATAAGAATAAGAAATAAGAAAAGAAAAGAAATAAAGTATAAAAAAAGGAAGAAAATACAAATGCAAATGCATCTCATATCTAACACATTATATATATATTTATTTATATATAAGTTACCTTAGGAGTAGCAATACCAGACCATCTTTCTCGTCCGACAGGTGCTACTTTTCGCGCTTTTAACAAATTAAAGCCGTGAGACAAAGAGGGGCGTTTTCCGCAGTAAAAACAGCCGTGGGGATATAAAGGGTGAAAGAACGTCATACAGAAATACAAAGAGAAAGAGAGACAGAAACAGAGAAGTAAAGAAAATAAAAACAAAAAATAGAAAAAAAAAAATAAATAAAATACAAAAAAAATAAACAAAAGTATATAGAAGAAGGTAGAATCAAGAAAGAGTGATATACACATACATATATATAAATAGAAAAAGATATAACTAGTGTAGAGAGAAAAATAAAGAATCGGATGTTGCGTGCAACACTCAAGATCGAGAAGGATGAAAAATAAGGAAGAAAACTGAGACGTCAGGCCATTCTCTTTCTCTCTCTCTCTTACTCGCTTTCCACACAGAACCACTTCGCTATTATACTGATTACATTTTCAAATGCGCCTACCCTTCTTCTTCTACTTCTTCTTCTTCTATTTCAAACCTTAGCTATCTTTTTCTTACAACTCTCTCTCTTTCTCAATCTTCCAGTCTTCTTTTTTTTTTTTTAATTTTTTTTTAGTCATTCACTCATACAGTTCATGACACTTCATACAACCTCCACCCTAAATCCCATCCCACCCACTAATCCCCCCTTTCTCTGTCTCTTCTTCTTCTTCATATTTTTTGTATGTCTTTTTGCTTTCTTCTTTTCTTTATGTTTTTTTTTTTCTTACTTAAATCCAATATACTATTCGCTGGGATTCACATAGTCGCTGATTTTATGACACTTCTTGTATATATACTTTACTTTAGACTCTTTTTTTTCCACTTCTTTTATGCCAAGTTTCAAGATACCCTTCTTTTTATGTGCTTACTATACACACGTTTACAGATACCTAGTTTAAGTATTACAGAAATTCATGCTAAGGGTGTATGTGAGTGAATACGTTAAGACATTCACATACTCGGTTACTTTTCTTTTCTATTATATTATTTAGACTTTTCAGAAAGGTGTTGCAAAGGGCTAAGAATGGAAAAGAAAAAGAATGTTTGTATGTATATGTATGTATGTATGTGTGTGCGGATGTAATTGTACGTTGACAACTCATGTTTGTAACTTAAAAGTAACTCAGTTACGATAAAATTGTAATTGTTTGAGAATAATATTATGTTAATCAATTCTTTCTCATCTTTATATTACTAATTTTATATTTTATATTATAAATATAACGAGAAAATAATATTTGAATGAAATAATATGTTAGAATGAATGAATAATATCTAGATAAGTGTGTCATATGATCAAGAGTTTCTCGCTTCCCTTTCATACTCCTAACATTGATCGTCTCTTTTTAAAAGGGCTTTCAATGATCCCTACAAAAGGGAGCCGACACCCGTTCGTTGCACGCGACACGGCACGTGTGACCAAACCCGTTCGCACG
>NW_014569582.1:60392-63327 GCF_001313835.1 Polistes canadensis
ACCCCCTTCCTCCTTCTCCACCCCCCTACCATCACCCTCTTCTACACCTATTCACTACATTCAGAGCTAGTTTTATCTACGAAATTTTCAAACCCTTTTAACGATATGTTATCGTCGTATCTAAGTATCGATGACTAATTTTGTGTTCGTGATTGGTGTTAATATTTAATTGAAATGTTTTTTACTCTTTTTGACAAATTATTTTTTGAAAATTATTGACGATGTTCCATTGTCCTGTAGATTTTCTTCTTTTCTTTTTCTCTTTGTTTTTTTTTTTTTCTTCATTTTTGTTTTAGTTTCTTTTCTCTTTCTTTTCTCTTTCCCTATTCCGTCGAGGGTAACGTCGCGTTTCTCAAGCTTCCATCGTGCGTGTGCTCGAGGGTGGTTTCTTAACGAAGTTTAGAGGATAATAAAAGACTCTCGTAGAAGTTGAAAGTTTTCTTCTTCTTCTTCTACTTTTTCTTCTTTTTCTTCTTACTAATACGTACGCGTATATAGTTATTTATACGTGTGTGTGTGTGGATGTGTGTGTGTGTGTTATATTGCAACGATAAAGTAAAATAAGTTAAGTTGGATTTTAAATACTATGAGTACGATTGGTCGGACTGATTGATGGATATTATGAAAAGTTTAAGTTATTATATTTTAGGATGAAATAATTTTGAAAAAAATTCCAAATTAATTTCGAAATGAAAATGAAAGATATATTATATTCGTTTAATAATACGCGTTTATCATTATTATTGTAATCGAACAATCCAGAAATATATAAGCAAAGTGTTTATATTGGTTAGAGAGAGAGAGAGAGATAATTATGATAAATTTATTACAGATTTATGATTACTTTATATAATTTATATTACTTGATTAATTCATTAAATTAATATATTTCTAACAATTAATAATTACCCTTCTGATTATTACCACAAACATATGTATGGTATATACGTCATATCGTATTCATCAACATATATATATATGTATTTACGTTATATATCTTATTCATCATTAAACACGAAAAACGTATTATATTTACCCCCTTATCAAATTTCAATGACATACGATAGAAAAATAAAATTAATATTCCCCATATAAATATATTGACAATTTCGAGTAGTGAATAAGTCACCTTTCAAACAGGGGTTGATTAATTTTCTCAATCACCCTCTCCCGTACCTTAAATATTTCTACCCTACTTATTTCAAACATTTATTGATTAAAAAAATAAAAATTAAAAAAAACAAATTAGAGAGAAGAAGAGTGGGGGGTAAAAAATGTATATATATATATATTAGACTTATGGTGGTTTTCCTTTCACGATTAATCGTTGATTCAGTGCGTTCACGGTGTGCACGGTCAGATAACGAGAGACTCTTTAAAGCCTTCGTTCTGCCGTCACAAATCACCTTAAGCACGTTAGGATTAAGGTTGGATGGTTGCGGTGTGTGTTAGTTAGAGTTCCCCCTCCCCTCCCCACACCCCCCTTGGCTCTCTTTCTCTCTCTTTCTTTCTGTCCGTTTGGATACATCCTTGGAAATGCTGTACGTCTAGAAATTACACCCGAAGGAGAACCTCCTTGGACTGGACCCTCAACGTTTCGTCCTTGTCCTTTCTCTCCCTATGTTTTCTTAAACCTGAATTTATTGTTTATTCTAGTCTCCACCATTCTTGCTCTCTATCATTCTCTCTTTCTTTCTTTCTTTCTTTCTTTCTTTATCTTTCTCTCTGTTTCTCTTTTAGATTTTTACGTTGGAGGACTCGTTTAATAAATCTCCGTCGTGTTTTGTTCCCAGCAGGAGGAAGATCCTTTCTTGCTTCTTTTCTTCCCTTAACTCCTCTCCCCTCCTCTCCTCACCACTACTTGAGACCGTCCTACGCATCATTTCCGGTAGGATCTCTTCTCTTTCTACCAGTTTTCTCATACTCTTTAACTTCCAAGCCAAAGAATCCCAAAAGAAGATGATTTCCTTCCTTTCGACTTTTAACAAACGTTATTAACTAGCCCCCCTCCCCTCTCTCACTCTCTCTCTCTCTATATATATATATTTTCTACCTCGTCATCATTCTTTTTTTTGGTTTTCTTTTTTCTCGTTGATCCCTTAATTATCAACCCCTTTGTACAGTTCATTAACTTTGACCATGAACTCTACGATGTGTCATATTTTCTATATTTTTTTTCTGTTCCATTTAATTTATTTCGTTTCTGATATGGTGCACGCATACTGTACGATTAATTCTTGCCTAAAAATTAAACGTATATATGGAAATGTATTGTATTTGTAAGATAGGAGATTAATTAATTTGTTAATGTATTATATTTATCAAATTACGATTCGTTGCTTTCGTTTATTAATACGCAATTTTTGTCTTTTGTTAAAAAATAAAGTCGTCTGAGAGATATAAAATGGAAATTAATTGTTCGATTTAATATTTGTATATTTTTTTCTTTTTTTATTCGCATTATATTATTATTTCGTAATATAAAAAATCGAATAGAAATAAATTCACATAGATTTGATAATTTATTATTTTATTAAACTTCCAACCCGTTTCGATCAACAACCAATCGTTTCTTATTTTTTTTCTATTAATGACTTCTTAATTATTGATATTTTGTGTTAACCTTTTTTTTCTTTTTGTTATTTCTGTTCAAACCGCGATAGGAAAGTTTCATTTAAATTTAAAAACGACATCGAGACACGTATAGATCGTATCGTCGAAACTCGCGTCGTTAAATAAAAATACCCCTTTAGTCCAGGCAAATTAGTCATATTTTGGCATGAATCTCGGAATGAGAAGATAGTCGGCTACAAACTTTTATAAACCGTATATTTCAACACCCTAAAACTTGTCTCAAAACCTACTTATCGTAGGGTGTCGGCGACTACAGATATTCCAAGGTCAAAGGTCAAAAAATCGATTTTTTACACATTTA
>NW_014569582.1:64792-67660 GCF_001313835.1 Polistes canadensis
GGTGTTGAAATATACGGTTCATAAAAGTTTGTAGCCGACTATCTTCTCATTCCGAGGTGAAACCCTAATTTGCCTGGACTATTAACAATTACTGAAAAAAAAAAAAAAAAAAAAAAAAAAAAAAGAAGTGAAACAGAGAGAAAAGGATAAAAATTGATTGATATAATTCCGATTTTTATTTCGACCATTCTGTTTAATTCCTCATGGAATATTGATGTCAAATTGATGAGATTAACCGATAATAATCATATTCATTAACGTCGCTTACGATCCCATCGATATATCGATCGATATTCCCATAACGATTTTACTTTGTGATTCGTTAAAGAATCCACGCATTATCAGACGTATCCCAGTGATTGTGCCGTAAAACGTACAAAAATGAGAAGAAAAAAGAAAAAGAACGTGAAAAGGGGATGAATACGAGGGAGAGGGGGGTGGCAAGGGGAAGGGGAAGGGGATGGGTAAGTATGGGGTAAGGTAGAGAATCTACCTCGATTTACTTCTCGCGAAAATTTGAAATATTGCCGATAGCAATGGCCATTCTCCGACAGGCGTTATTCCAAGGTCGTTCGAAACTCTCCCTCTCTTAAACGTAACCCCATCCCCTAACATCTCAACGATATCCTGATATCTTTTCACCTCACGCACTCTGGGAAATTTAGTGTTTTCGTATAAAACGCGAACTGCGAAAAGAAGAAATATATTATACGGATAGGAACGTGTGTGTGTGTGTGTGTGTGTGTGTGTGTGTGTACGAGTGTTAGGGGTACAAAAAAACAAAAGGCAGAAAGACACGATGGGAGAAACTTTTTTTTTCTTTTTTTCTTTTTTCTTTTTTGTTATTCGTGCTGATAAGACGAGAAAGAAAGAAAGAAAGGAAAGAAAAAAAAAAAGACGACATCCCAAAGGAAGGATAAAGAGAAAGAGAGAAAAAAGGTTTGAAAAAAAATGGAGTCAGAGATATAACGTGTGTTAAGTATATGAGATGCGAATGAGAATGAGAAAGGGAAAGTGTGATAGGCGAAAACGTAAAATGAAAGGGGAGAGGAAGAAAAAAAATAGTACATTAAAGATATGAGATAAGAGAAAGAGAAAGAATGAATGAATTAGAAAGAGAGAGCAAAGGTAAGACGGTAAAAGAGAAAGAAAATAGATAAAAAAAAAATGAAAAATAGAAAGAGATAGAAATATTGTATTCAAGATACGAGATGAGAAAACCGGAGTGGGGGTAGTAGGGAGGGAGAGGGGGGGGGAAGAATGTGAACGTAGGAAAAATGAGAGAACACAAGGGAAAGAAAAGGGTAGTAGAGAATTAGGAAAAAAGAGAGAAAATATAACGTGTTAAAAGATACGAGAACGGTGTGAAATAAATAATAAAAGGGAAGAAGAAGAACAAAAGTAAGGGGGGTGGTGGTGGTGGTGGTAAAAAAAAATAGCATAAAGCTTTCCGTGTAGTCGCGAGTTTACTCCAAATTGGTGGTGCTCGGACAACAACACCCTAAAAACAATATTCTCGGTGGCCTTGCATCCCCCAGGGCACTACAGGGAAAGTACGTAGGGGTGTAAAGGAGAAGATTGAGAATGGTAGTGGTATGCGTGTTTAACGTGTGTTGCTGGCAAAACGGAAAGTGCGAAACTTTTAGTACGAAAACACACACACACACACAAACGCAATTGCTGTCGTTTTCGGATACACGTATTTCTCACTTATATTCCCCCTTCCCCCTGCCCCTGCCCCTGCCCACCATTCCAACCAATCCATTCTCTTCACCATAACATTTATCATTTTATGGTTGTCGTTATTTGATATACTTTTGATGAATACCAATATATTACATGAAACGAACAATTTTAATCATAAGTATAAAGAATACAAAAAAAAAAAAAAAAGTATCTTCTCAAAAGTTTTATAATCGATGGATGAAAAATTGGGTCTCGTTAAATTTAGAAATGAAGCAAATTTTTCATGTCTTTGACATTTTAACGCAATTATCGCGAGACTTTGTTGAAAAATCTGATGACTAAGGACGATAACGAGGAGAAGATATAAAAGAATGTTAAAAAGTGAAGGGGGTAAGAGGAGGGGGGGAGGGAGGGGGGACAGCGAGAAAAGTTAGTTACGTGTAAAAGGAACGAACGAGATGGATTTTTGTTCTTTCTTCTTTTTTTCATATTTTTTCTTTTTTTCTATCACTTTTGATATTTTTAATTTACAAAACGATTTATTAATTTTTTTCGACATATTATTATTATTATTATATTATCCATATAAATTTAAGTGTAAAAATTATCTTTTTTTTCTTTTTTTTTTAACGTATATAGAAATAGAATAATTATTTTTTAAATAACGTCAAATATACATTTCGAGTTAGTTTTTTTTTTAGTACTATCGTAAATAATTGACTGAAAAGGTTAAAAATTAGACACCTGGTATATGGCGAGAACGTAGGGATCGATGGTATAATTCGTTTAAACGGTGTACATCGATCGTCAGTGCGATCGTATCAAATTTTTAATCGGTTAAGGGATTGAACGCAGTAAATTCACTTCCGAAATCACGCTCGTAATTAACTGTACTGAAATTTACGTTGGACGAATGGGGATGTGTTTCACGTGGTAGTTGTATTACATAGTGATAAAGAGAATGAGAGAGAGAGAGAGGGAGAGAGAGAGAAAGATAAAATAAAAGAAAGGATATAACACAACTCGCATATAAAAATTGTCTGATCATTTGATACAATGAATTTTAATTTTTTCTATTATATATTTCAACATTTTATATATCTATATATTAAAATACATATATTCTAACATTAATATTTTTCTGGAAACATAATATAATTATTGGCTTTATATTATATATTT
>NW_014569582.1:67735-86800 GCF_001313835.1 Polistes canadensis
TAAATAATGTATATATAATTATATATAGAATATTTAAAAATATGCAGAATGTCCTTAAAGTGTTGGTACAAACGAAACATCTAAGATTCTATATGAAAAATAAGTTTTAAAATTCTTATGTGCAAGTTATGTGATACAACCAAAATACAATAAATTTATTTGATCTCAACCTTAGAGAGAATGAATTTCAATCGTTTTACGAATGAATTCGATTACTAAACGCATTCCTATTTTAAATGTTTACTTTACTTTTCCTGAATTCGAGCTGATCAAAATCCTCTTCTAAATAATATTAGCAATTCATTTTTCAAACTGCCCGGTTAATGTAGCAAATGCTATATTTTGTATAACAATGAAGGGTCAAAAGGATGGTACGAGTTTAAAGGTTTGGGGTCTCGCAAAATTGCTGATCTTACTTTCACGAGAAGTTAATTAGACGAAGGAACGAAAAAAAAAAAAAGAAAAAAAAATGAAATGAAAAAAAGGTTGTTTCGCGGTTGCACGAGAAGGAAAGGTTGAATGAACGAAAGAACGGGGGTGGGGTGGGGGTAGTATACGGGGAATGGGTGCCAAGGGTGGGGGAAATTTGTTGAGAGATTTACATATTCATGACGAGCACGTACTTACCTTCCTCCCTGATGTGAAAACATTTAGCTTCGCTACTCTTTATTATTCCTGCACCGTTAGGAGAAGGGTTTCAATCCGGAAATTTTTTTTTCTTTTCTTCTTTTTTTTTCGAGAAAGAAAAGAAAAGAGAGAGAGAGTGAGAGAAAGAGAGAGTCCTGTTCGCGTTAATAATTCTAAAAAAAAAAAGAACGAAACATTTTTTTTCTTGTCATACGTGAACATTTGTATTTCCTTTTAACCGTAACGTTTAATAAAAAAATAAAAAGTGCAATGAAAAATAATTTATTTATATTATATTTTTCGAATAATAAGTCAACGTTATAATAAATTAACGTTAATCGTATATTATTTTAACGCGAGATTGGTATATATAATTTGTTTTAATTTAATAAATACAATAATAAACGCGAGTAGTCGCGTGGGTGCCGTATATATCCGGCGTCCCGCAATGACGCGTATCCAAGATACGCAATCGTAATTAATTAATTTAATAGAACGATTGTTTGTTATTATGATAAAGAGAAATTGTGCACCTAGCGATAAGAAAACTTTGGAAAATCTTTTTCTTTCGAATAAAGATTGTGCTGTTCATTATCGTTTGCACGCGAACGGGATGCATAATAACTCGTCTCGTGAATAAAACTCATTGCGAAACAGTTGTCATTATAAAAGAAGAATAAGAAGAATAAGAAGAATAAGAAGAATAAAAAAAAAAGAAGAAAAAAGCCTAGCGTGAGATAATCGTCGTTGTGATATATATTACTCGTCGATAATCTTCGTGCATTTTATTTCGAAACGCGAGAATAATGCGTTATTCCGTTTAATACGTCGACAAATCTATCGTTTTTTTTTTTTTTTTTATTTTTTTTAGGAATGCAAATCGATTATATGAAGGAGTAGAAAACGATCTATGACACACAGGTTGACGATTTAAACGGAGAAAAAGAAAGAGATAAATTTTTAATTTCGTAGCTCCGACGTGCGAGAGATAATCCTCGAATGTGCAGGTGAAAAAAAAAAAAAGAAAAAAAGAAAGGGGGAAAAGAAAAAAAAAGAAATTTTTTTTTCACAATGCCACCGATAACACTTTCGTGCCTACAATTGACGACATTCGGAGCACTTTGACGATCGTTAGCGGAGAAACGCTGAATGCGATATTGAATCGCGCGAATCGTGAACAATCGACGATACTCGCTGAATAGATTGGAAATGGGGTGAAATAACAGCGCCCGAGAGACAGTGGGAAGCTAGCTGATCGGTGCCAGAGACGAGAATTGGAGAGAATGAAAAGGGGAATCGGTAGTATAGAAAGAGGACAAGTGAAAGAGAGAGAGAGAGAGAGAGAGAGAGAAAAATAGAAAGAAATGATGAAAAAGAGAGAGAGAGAGAGAGAGAGAGAGAGAGAGAGAGAGAGAGAGAGGCATAGGTAAATTGACGATAGATTTTGAAATAACACGTGGGGTTCAGGCAAATGGATTTTCCCGAAAAATGTTTTTTCCGAACATTGTAAAATTGAATAAAATCTAACCGGAAGTTCCATTTTCGCGAACAATAACCGTACGATTTCTAAACTAATTTATTAACAACGAGTGTTCGTTAATTCGTACGAATGATTTTAATATCAGGAACATATTATTGATTTTATTGTTAGACAAATTATTTCAAAATTTCAAATGTATCTGCGAATGACGATCGTTCCTTTTTTTTTTTTTTTTCTTGAAATTTTTCATCGTCATTTTGACAGATGTTTAATTATATATATTAGAATTTATATTTTTCATTCGAGAAAATATTTAACTTTAAAATCGTAGAAGAATAAATAATATAAATATTACTATAGTGACTATTTCAAATATATTTTTCATGTCTCGTCATATGGGGTTATTTTATTATTTCAACTTTTCTATTCGCTCTTCCCCCCTTGAACATTATTGATCTGCATTAAATCGATTTAATTAATAAATCATTAAGTATCAAAAACGTTATATTAAATGAAACGTATAATCATACATTTGTGTATCAACAATGTTACAAATTACTTGACGAATAATAATCACCCGTTTTAACAACACCCTTACGATACATCCCTGAATGAAATAGTATTAAAAATTCTCATCTCGTTCCATTCGTGAGTCATTCTCGAATAGGGAAAAGGGAAAAAAATAAGGGGAGAGGGTTGTAAGAAAGAAAGAAAGAAAAAAAAGTAAAAGAAAAAAAAAAAGAAAAAAAAAAAAAAGAAAAGAACGATTGCGTTCTGGCGGGTGCGTCAGTGTGGCTCGAGGAATCTTTCTTGGTGCTGAAGCACCGCGAATGACTTGGAATACGATAGAAATGCTAGGAATTCCGAAGAACCCAAGAACTACGACGACGAAGACGGAGCTTTAACTTTCTTCGAAGAGCAACCCTCTCCCTCCCCCACTTTCTTTTTTTTCTTTCTTTTCCCCTCTTCTTCTTCTACTTGTTTTTCTTTTTTATTCTCTTTTTTCTTTTCCTGTATAAGCTTTGATGAGATGATGGTGGTGGTAGATACAAGGGGTGAGTTCAAATTAGATACAAATTTTTATTGGCATTGTCTAATTACGCGATATTGTTTTCCATAAAGTAACAATATACGTTTGAGATTTGATTTTTTATTTATCTGTTATTTATCTAAATATCTCTGTGTGTGATTTATTGAAAATAAGAATACTCCTCTAGGGGTTTGATTAGACATTTAAAGCGTGTAATTGTTTTCTTTGATAAATTGCACACATGTATACGTACGATTGTAGAATTTATTAGTTCGATTATGTTGAAAAATAGTCAATACAAAATTTATAAGAATTGTATACAATGTTTTAAGCGTCGACAACAAAATAATTAACCTTTCGATATATCTGTTTAAAATAGTATCTTCTTTAGAATTATTTTTTATTAAATAAGTGATTTACAATATATTAACATTAATTATTCAAACGTATTATCGCACATTCCTATCTCATATATCTATCAAATTCCTCGAATAATATTAAACATTCTTTATTTTCTCAATTTATATATAAATGTAATACTCTCTCTCTCTCTCTCTCTAAAAATCAAATAATTGTTCATACAACTAATCAATCCCCCACCTTTCCTATCATTTTCATATATACCAATAATTAAAATAAACCTGTAAAATACCATACATAACCTTTTCCCAATAATTCAATTTTCACATACGTTCAATATTCAATTTACTGATACTAACACCATCTTATCATTACATACTTGTAACACATACAAACACACACATATATAGATAAATGTATTTATTAAACTTTACCTCAATTGTTTACACATTTGACAAATAATAATAATAACAATAAATAATACTAAATCAACACTCGATACACACAAGATAGAGAGAGAGAGAGAGAGAGAGAGAAGCATAATAATGTAGGAATAAGAGAAAGATAGAGGATGCATTGAGATGCAAAGACATAGAAACCAGTAGGTAGTATCTAGTATCGATGTGATACATAAATAACAGTATCGGTGTTTTCATAAGCACACACTCGCTTCTGGAAACGTGTGCAAGGGAGGTTACTCTAGCATGGCACCAGGCTGTGGTATATAAACTCACCCCATCGAGAATCGTGTGCAGGCTGTAGAGAGTCACCAGGATCGATACCTATCGGCCTATACATAGATACGCTTCGGGATACGAGCTTTTCTCTCTCTCTCTCTCTCTCTCTCTCTCTCTCTCTCTCTCTCTCTTGCTTTCAATTCTATCCTCTTATCCTCTTCCTTCTCGTATCTATCTCTATCCATCAATCTCTATCTTTCTCTCCTAGTATATCCTAACAGCAACAGCAATACAAGAGAATAGTGTAACAGTAACAGCAATAGTAGCAAATTCAAACCAATCCGCGAGAAGTGTCGTTTCATATCGCTCAGAAATTATCCTCAAAATTACTGAGTGTGATTGTTTGGTTCAGTGTTTACAGACATCCTACCTCTCTCTCTCTCTCTCTGTCTCTCTCTTTCTATCTCTATACGTTTACAGGTTCATCGGATGTCATTATCGATTATTATTATTATCGAATTTTGATTGTTTGCTCGTTTCACGTTGGTTGGAATATAATAGAATAGAATAGAATAGAATATAAATTGGTGGATGGATGATATGGTGAAAATGAAAATGGTCGAGAATTAAATTTAGATGAGGAAAAATCAGGAAAGGTTTTTTTTTCTCGTACGATATGATTGATAAATTAGAAAAGGGTTAATTAATTAAGTAATCGTCCCCTTTTTATTTTGGTTGGATTCTATCTGTGTATAAAGAATACCTACACTTATAATCCGTATTTATATATCTATATAGTTATCTACATCGATGTGTTGAGAGTTAAGTCAAGGAGGGTTTTACTATCGGATAAATCTTCATCGTAACCCAGCCACTTTCACCACGTGACACCTTCTCACCTTTTACAATTAGTATCCTACTGCTACTATTATCAACGTGGCTTCTACGTTTACGACCTTGTAAACGAGCCTTGTAAATCGATTTTCACGCTAATTTATATCGATAACTTTATTTCATCGTTTTTTTCTTTTTTCCGAGTAAGATCATCAATTGATAACACCTGTACTATACCGAACGTTAAAATTTCTATTGTTTACATTTTCAATTTCATTATTTTCTTCTAATTAACTTTATTAGATCCTAGATATCCTAGATTAAGATTATCCTAGATAACTTTATTTCGTCGTTTTTTTCTTTTTTTTTCGAGTAAAATCATCAATTGATAACACTGTACTATATCAAACGTTAAAATTTCTATTGTTTACATTTTTAATGTCATTATTTTCTCCTAATTAATAAATATTTGTTAACCAGTTAACTGTGTCGATCATTTTGCAAAGTGCGCCCYAGTGTGTGTCGCGATAATCAAGCGATGACGGATATAGTCGTCAAACACAGARTAAGTGDYVCTGTTGAAATATTCGGTCAAAAAGACGACTTTATTTTAGAAAATGAATGAATTTATAAGTAATATTTAAACAATGGATCAACGTAAANAGTAATATTTAAACAATGGATCAACGTAAAGCTATATTTACACATAATTAACAAAAAACTTAAAAAAAAATCAAATATTTAATAAACAAACAAACAAACAACATTTTTTTTTTTTTTTCCTTGGTTAGACATCGCGGACATCATCGCAGATGGAGAATCTAATATACTTTGTTTTTTTGGTTATGACACGTCAAGATAAAAATCGGGATAATCAAAGATCTAGTGTCCAACTCAAATTATCTATAATTTTCATTTGTTTAGTTCATTTCGTCCTGACCCCTAAACATTCTAAACATATTAATATTTACGAATATAATTTAGTTTTCGCCAGAATTACAATTTAAATATCAAATTGTATCAAAATTTTACGCATTACGGATATAGCCGTCAAAACACAAAATTCTGCCATTCTTTCATGACGGATATAGTCGTCAAACATACTTAACTGGTTAAATGTGTTAATGAGACGAAGAAAAAAATGAAAAGAATGTTTCCAGTAATAATAATCGATAAACGAAAACGATCCGGTATCAGGATAGTGCAGAAATTTAGCATGATCGTGGTTCCTCGTACAGATATACTGGTTGTTCCGGTTAGGTAGAGAACTTTTCCGTAGTGTTTAGGGGTTGGGTGATATATCGAGGGATAAATACAGCGCGTTCCATGCCACAGGCTACGTTCCTCGCGTTCTCTTTACCCCTCTGGGATCACAGGACACCAAATAATGACCGACTCTGCAAGCCCGGATTAGCAAATCCCGCGTGGAATTAGGTTCGTCGTTGCAACACCGACTTCTATCTCTCTATCTATCTATCTCTCTTTATGTTTCTCTTTCTATTGCATGCTTTCATCTTCCTCTTTCTCGATCTGATTGTTACCCCAAAGGGGTAAATCGATCCACTTAATCTCGCACAAGTCTTGGATCATTCAAGATCGAAAAGGGATCCTGACTATAGTAATCATCAAACGATTTAATACTCCAGATAATTAATGGTTAGATTATACTTGTAATAATAACATTGAATTGTATCTATTTAATATCTAATTAACATACCTTGAATAATCATTAGTAATAATATTCAGTATAACAGGGATATATATTGTTCAATGTAACGATCATTGTCTTATTCTTGAGAATAATTATATCTTCGTAATTCATAAATATATTATTATTAACTATTCTCATTTTGGTAATAATAATTTGTTCTAATTCGAAAAAAATGTATTTATTACTTATTATTATATATTCAAATTATTTTTTAACATAGTTACACATATAAATTAGACATAAATTTTTCCTTGCAGGATAATCAAAAAATAACGAAATGATAACTTGTATCACAATAATTCATTAATATTATTAACTATTCTCATTTTGGTAATAATAATTTGTTCTAATTCTACAAAAAATTATTTATTACTTATTATTATATATCCAAATTACTTATAAACATAGTTACACATATATATATTAGACACAAATGTTTCTTTGCATGATAATCAATATGATTGATAAGAAAAAATCATTGTATCATTGATAAAAATAAATAAATTTTGATTATTTATAAAAGGTAGAATATTGATTATAACCAATTAGTTGTTTATCTCATCCAAAAATAAAATTATTAATAAATGTGTGTTACAAGGAAATTGGACAGTTTAAAGAATTAAAACGTTATTTTGATCTAATTGTTAGATCAAATAGATTTGTTAATCAATTAGATCAAAATAACGTTCTCATTCTTTAAACTATCCAATTTCCCTGTTACACACATTTATTGATTATAACTTGTATCTACATAATTTATAAATATTATTAACATTTCTCATTCTGGGGTAATAATAATTTGTTCTAATTCTAAAAAAACTTATTCATTACTTATTATTATATATCCAAATTATTTATGAACAAAGTTACACACATATATATATTAGACATAAATATTTCTTTGTATGATAATCAAAAAAGTAACGAATGATTATAACTTGAATCACAATATTCCATAAATATTATTAACATTTCTCATTCTTGTAATAATAATTTATTCTAATTCTAAAAAAACTTATTTATTACTTATTATTATATATTCAAATTATTTATGAACAAAGTTACACACATATATATATTAAACATAAATATTTCTTTGCATGATAATCAAAAAAGTAACGAAATGATAACTTGTATCACAATATTCCATAAATATTATTAAAACATTTCTCATTCTTGTAATAATAATTTATTCTAATTATAAAAAAACTTATTTATTACTTATTAATATATATCCAAATTATTTAGAAACATACTTACACACACATAAATATTAAACATAAATTAATAATCAATATTCTTGTCCCAACAGTATATTAATATATATGAGTTTCAAAGGGAAAATTGAAGACAGTTAATAAATTTATTAACTGTCTTCAATTTTCCCTTTGAAACTCATATATATTAAACATAAAAATTTCTTTGCATGATAATCAAAAAAAAATTAACAAAATATGATTGATAACAAAAGATCCTCGTATCATTGATAAAAATGAATAGATTTTGATTATTAGTCAAAGTTAGAAATTCTATATATATATATCGATCACATTTTCCCCATACGTATACCTACATATACATTTCGTCCAACTATGACGCGGGCTTTAATTATTTACGAGCTCGAACAGATGCGAGTAGACGGAGATCACGGACGTAACGGGGATTGGCCGCGTGATTTGTTCCGCAAGCCGACGAGCACGGATACTACCTAACGGTTGACTAGAGACTAACGTAGTAGTGTGTGCGTGACATAACATGTAGAACGTTATATAGATGGAAAAGGAGAATGAACGAGCAACAGAAAGAGAAAGAGAAACAGAATGAGAGACAGAGACAGAGAGAGAGAGAGAGAGAAAAGGAAAGACTAGGATGGAGTTGCTCTCATCAGGAACGTGGCGGCTTCATAAATAATGCAAACCCTATATAGCGCGAGTACAAGCCACCCCTCTCTCTTTCACCCCGTTCCTATCCCTTCCCTTTCTCTTTCTCTTTCTATCTATCTATCTCTCTTGCCATCTCTAAATTTCTCTTTCACTCTATTCCTCTTGGAAACAACTCTATCTGTGTCTCTTTCTCCAAACGCGTGAGCATAGTTCCACCCTGGACAATCAATCGAGCGTAGCTATTTGATCCCAATTCGGAATTCTAAATGGCTCAATACTACTTGCTTCTCATCTCTCTCTCTCTCTCTCTCTCTATCTGTCTTTCTCTATCTGTCTTTCTCTTTCTCTTTCTCTCTGTGTTTCTTGTTCAGTCACTCACTGCGGTGTCTATCTCTTTGTGCACGTTTATCTATCTCTCTATCTGTGTTCTCGCGATTTGGAGTACTACTTGCAAACGGGACAGGTTGAACAACGGACCAATCATACTCCTCGTTAGAATGCTTTATCTATATAGAGAGATATCTATCAATTTCCGATACTTATTACAAAAGGAAACGTAATTGACGTGTTAACGATAATATTCGTTACATAAATTTGATTCTAGATTAAATAATAGATCATTTTAAAGTCCAATAACAATTCATTAAAATATCTTCGTAGATGAGATTAAAAATCCTGAGGATTAAGATATAATTAGTCAGGAGTGGGGGGGGGGGTGAGGAGAGGTCGGTTACTGTTTAACTAATTTTGTTTTTGACAATCTTTTAATTGATATTAAATTGTTTCCTGATTAATTTTTACTTCTTTATCGATATTTTTGTCAATGTGGTGTTTTTTTGTTTCCTTTCTGTTTTTATCAACGTTTAAAGGATTTAATAGTTTTTATAAGTACGCAATGTGCATACATTTAAAAGTTAGTAATTATTTTATCTAGAAATTTATTCATTTTTAATCCTTCATCCTTTAGATAAGTAACTAATTAGTTAATTTAATAGATTATAGAACAGGTATTTCGAAAGATAAAAAAGATAATTGATCCGGATTGTAAATAAGAAGAACTTCAATGATATTATCGATCCTATTTTGCTATTATAAGTTTTATAGAATCTATAAAAAATGAAAGGGCAATTAAAAATAGGATGACATTTATTTTTATAATTTTTGTTCATTCACTTTCCTAAACTTTACATCTTACTATGAGAACTGTATACATTTTCTTTTGATAATAAAACATTTAAATAAATTTTGTTTGAGTGTTCAAATATATAACGGATTAAGAGACAACGAAATTTAGATGTTTAGTTTTTCGAATATTACAACAATGTATGTCTGCTCAAATAAAAAAAAGACGCTGAACTTTAGAGATTAAGTTGCTGAAGAAATCCCAATAAAGGGACGAAACATCCAATTAATCAAAACTATATAAGTTCTAGTTCCCTTTAATGTCCAAATTCTCTACTATACTTATTTATTTAAATAAATATACATTCACACAGTAAATATTGAAAATTCGCAATCAGGATAATTCGATCTCCGCGTTTAGTTTCATTCAATGTTACACATACATGTAACATACTATTCAGTATGTTATCCTAATTGAAACGAGCTTAATTAAATGTAATGAAAAACAACGAATAATATAACACGCAATAGTATACATATAAATACATGTATATGTTCCATCATCCCCTATTTTTAATTCTTAATTATAGAAATCTAATAAATATATGAAATCGATTGGAGGAATAATAAAATACGAATTAGTGGAAAGTATTTTAGTTTTCGATTGACTAGAAGAAAATATTGTGAGTACTAGAATGAAGGAAAAGGGTATCTACCATACTAGGATAGAAACAGTGGTATTGAATATACGTGAAGGTGATAGTAGCAGTAGTAATATTGATGTTGGTGTTGGTATTGGTGTTGGTAGCGATGGTGGTGCATCCACCTCGCGATGAAATATGAACGGTAGTGCTCTCAGCACAGATGGCTGAATTTGAGGTCGCTGCTTCCTGCAGCAATAATGCCGTCAGATCGATAGGCTACGGTCGTAGATAGCGAATAGCACGCGGATAACCCCTTTTCGAATTCATTTCTCTGGCATAGCGTCTTCTACTGTCATAAACTTTTTTTTTTTCTTCCCTTCATCTATCCCTTATATATCTCTCTTTTTCTCATATATAAATTTTCTTATATACATTCATATATATATATATATATATTAAATATTTTCTTAAATACTTTTAGAATATATGTACTAACTTTTATATTAATTTTTATGCTATCGAGCAAGAATTTTTATTAATTAACAAATATATATATATATAGATATAGTTTATATGGAATATATTTAGATAAGTAATATAATATGTATATATATGTATTAATTTGATATATTTAATCCGCTTCATTGGAAAAATGGATTTTACTAATCCAATCGTGAAGGGTTGGTTTGTTCAATATTATCGTTATTGAAAATAATACAGAATCAAATTTATTAATAATCTTTAGGGTTGTTAAAAAATATTCCCTAACAATTTATTTCATTATTTACACAATATCAATTTTATAAAAAATTCGCATTGCCGATGAAAAAGATTCATTTTTATATATTTAATAATATTATAATATATCCACCTATATAAGAAAATAAAAAGAAGAAGAAAAAGAAAAGAAAAATATGAAATATATAAAAAGATCAATATCCTTTTTCTTTTAAGTCTGATTTTCTGTACTCTTTGGTCGTCGTAGGAGCTTTCGTTCGCACTCGTCTCCTTATCGATCCGCCTACCGTCTAGCTTACAATGTGTGTGCTCCGCAGCATAGCTTGCAACTGAGGGGGGGGGGGGGGAGGGTGAGGGAAGAAGAGGGTAGTTGAGGGAAAACCAAAGGGGGTGGATAGAAACGACGACGGTGGTGGCACCGTACGCGCTTGGCACGACACTGCAATACGACGATAATTCTATCGCTAGCCTGCAGGCTCCTTTGCGAATCTTTTATTCCTTCCTTCCTTCCTTCCTTCCTTCCTTCATTCATTCATTTATTCATTCTTTATTTCTTTCTTTCTTTCCTTCTATTTTTTTGTTCTTATTTTTCTTCGTACCCTTTGTAGAAGATTCGAAAACTTTTCTTTACCTGTATCAATTGAGATTATATCAAGTAATCTGATTATTTCCACGAACGAAATTCTAATATTTAGTTTATATTAGTTAGGAAAACTTTAATCGCGGTTTGACTAAGTTTAAACGATTTAAGACACATTATTTTGGTTGAACAAAAAAACAGCGAAGTAGTAGTTTTGTTGAATATCGTGGCTGAATTTATTTATAAACCTCTAACAGTTTACCTGTTGTTGATCGGTTGATAAGTGTTAAGCGGTATTAAGCGGGATTATTAAATTATGCAAAGTAGATATCGATGTGCATCGAATATTAGAATCTGTGATATATTCGTGCTTTAGTTAAACGAGTAGTTTTAAATAGAGTACGTGTAGTTTTTTTTTTTATATAGATATATATATTCTGTGGTTTTTTCGAAAATTTAACACAATGTTATATTTTAATTTATGTATATTATGTAAATTGGTATGAACTATCCGAGTAACCTGATGATTTAAGTTATTCGATTGCCCCAAATTATTCTTACGAATTTTATTTTCAAATATTGTATAATAAAAAATCAAAAATTTTACCGAATCAATTAATTAAAGTAAGGTGTATATATTTTCAAATAAAAATATCCGATTGTGAGACCAAAATAATGATGCTTTACTTTTAGTATAAAAAAAAATTCACCAATACTTCTCAAAGAAATTGCAAAGATGCACAATTTACAGCATTGCATTCTCTGACATTTTTTGAACCTTTGCAGATCAATTTATAACTCGATATGATGTTCTACGCGTAGACAAAAGAGTGTACTTCAATATCATATAAGTTTCATTAAAATCTATTCATTTTTAGTGTAAACAAAATTCACCAAAACTTTTCAAAGAAATTGCAAAGATGCACAATTTACAGCATTGCAATCTCTGATATTTCTTTGAAATGTTTTTGGGTGGGGATGGGTTGCGTATGGCTGTGTGTGTCTGTGCCCGTTATTTAAATAGTAATTTGATATTCTATAGAATGATCAAAGTATTATGTTCGATGCCTAGGAAAAACTGGAAGAATCTTTCAATTTCCAACTTCGTCTGAATGCTCTTTGCATTGACAGTAATGCCGAGGAATTACTAGCAATGACTGATTTCCTTCTTTGACGGTAACATATATATATATATAAATTAAAAAAATTGTTTAATACAAAAACATATGTGAAATAAAATTAGGATGAATGATAAATCGAATACGCACGATGACAGACTGTATCTGTCAAAATAGTAACCGTGTTTATTAGCTAAGCTGATGATTAATGTTGATCATCCGCAAAGGGTTAAATGAAACACCCTGTATAACGTACATACAAAGATATTAGTTCCTAGATTCAGCATAGCGTTACTCTGCGTTTGATGTCCATTGCTGATAATGAAGTCCGGGTATTACGTTGGCCATGCAAACAAGTTACGCGCGTTGGATCAACGTATGATCCGCAGTGGTGATATGTATATGTATATTACGTGATGGTAAATGCGTTGTGTTGTATGTGTTCATCATTCTCTACGAAGAATCAAAATGTATCATCTCTCACATATCAGTTATTTCGAGTATAACTAAACTCGATTATTGCTATAAGTCTTCCTCATAAAACATCATTCACAATTTTCTATAAAAATATAATCTAAACGATTAATGAAAAATTCTCAAGAAATATATAACAAAATTAGAAAAAGATAGACAAATAGTAATAAGTTAATGAATTAGTTGAACAGGTGAATGAGTCAGATAGAAGGATATAAATCAAAACAGAATGTGTTCATGAATATCAGAGAGAAAAATACAAAATAAATCTGTAGAAGTGAGTGTGAAAAAGAAACAAAAAGAAACAGGCAAATATGAATGAGTGAAAGAAAGAGTGAGAGTGAGTGAGAGTGAGAGAGTAATAGACATATTCATATAATTGAATAAGTGAGAGAGAAAGAAATAGACAAATACAAATGAGTTAATGAAAGAAAGAGAGAAAACTAAATGACACGTGAAAGTAAACGAGCGAGTGAGAAAAATAGACGTACATAAATGAGTGAGTAATTAAGTTGGATAGAGTGAGATAGATAATATGATAAAAATAGTTGTTTAATTTTGTGTTAGGAAGCAACATCTAGGGAGCCATTAACCCTTTAGTCTACTAGCTTAGGCTAACCGACGGCAACGAATATACTAGTTGACGTTCGAAACAACGATGTTGAAGCAAATAGATAGACAAAACGAGAGTAAGTGAGTGAGTGAGAGAAAGAGAGAGATAGAGAAACTGAATGAAGGGTGAAGGGAGTGAAAAGAACACCCCCTTTACAAAATATAGAAATAAAGAGAGAAAGAGAGAGGAAGTAGAAGAAGATTAGATGAAAAGAAGGAGACAGAAATAGAATGGAAGAGAAAGATGGGAAAAAAAATTGTGATAGTTCGAGATAGCTGTATAGAATAGAAAGAGAAAGAAAAGGGGGCGGTCGAGGTTACCATGGTAACCATTGGGAACCAAATGGACCGACACGGTGCTCGAGGTATGTCTGTCGTTCGTTTTCGTTCATGCCTTCAACGTGTGCAAGTGAAAGAGTGAGACAGAGAACAAGAACAAGAACAAGAACAAGAACAAGAAGAAGAAGGAAAGAGGAAAATAGAGTGATGGAAAAGAAGGGTGTGCATTTACCGACTGTACTCTATTCCATCTATCCTTCTTTCCAACGTTCAGCCCCTCCCCCCTACCCTTCCCCACGCCCCACCCTTTCTGTCCTCCTTCCCTTTACAAGGGAGACGCACCGCCAACGAAATTATGCTAAATCCTCTCGACGAGGAAATTTGCGACACCATGACGTCCCCGATGCGTGTATATATGTGTGTGTGTGTGTGTTGTTCCTACGGGCCACTTACTATTTCTATTCCTCCTAGTCGTCCCTTTTTTCTCATCCCCCTTCCCCCACTCTGACTCTTTGTAACACTGCCAACCAATCTCTCTGTTTAACTTATTCTTGTTTCTGTTAGTTTTCCCTTTTTTTCTTTTTTTTTGATTTATTTCGTAACACACACGTCCTCTCATGAAAAAGTCTCAGGATCAGGAAAAACAAAATCAGGAAAAAATAATTTGATTAATTGGTAATAATCTGTTTTAATATCTATTGTTTATTGTTTTATTTTAATTCTGTTCCTTTTTTCTTTTTTTTTTTGTTCTTTTTTTTATTAATCATATTATGATACTTAAAAATGTTTCATTGTTCGTTACGTTTTTACTATTATTATATTATTATGTATATTTGTGTGTGTGTGTGTGTGTGTTTTAGTTGCGTATTTGAGTAGTAAGATGTGTGCATGTATTTCTCTAACGATAGCTCTAATGATATTTATTCGTTTTATTTTTTATTTCTTTTTTTCTTTTATCTTCTTTCGATTACCCGTTAATTTGAATCATTCATTATAGTGTTCTCTTCAATAGAATTTATTAGTAAAATATATATACAGTTAAACCTCCTATAACACGGCACTCGCAGACAGCGATTTCCATATAACGCGGAACGCACTTACAGCGTTATAGGAGGTTTGACTGTACTTTTGTTTTTACAATGCATAATCATCAATCGCGTTGTTACAATTGAGAAGTTCATTATCTGATTCGAAATGATAACAAATTGACGATTATTTTTACGCAAGACAGTTGTCACAAATAAATATCATACGTGTGAGTGATCATTACTTATTATTATTAAACTTAAAATTTATTAGAATAAAACACGAAAACATAACGATAAGGGAAAAAAATAATACGCGAGCTTTGTTGTTATCGTATGGGATCTTCTAAAAAAGTTGTTTTAGTTGATAAAAATAAAAAAGAAAAATGAACGAGCACAGCAACTTTGAATAAAACACGGATATATCGTACGACCCGTGAAAAAAACAATCGAAGTTGTTTGCAAGGATTATTATTCAGCCTGATTGGTTTATTCCATAGAAGCTGTGTACAGAAGAACTATTCTACGAGAGAGGAAACTGTTTTCATATTTTGCTAACAGGAAAATCGTTTACTCGTCGTCCTATACTGTTTCCCTCTTTTTATCTTCATAGTTTTATTTTATTCTTATTATTTTAGATTTTTTTCTCTCTCGATTGTTTTCATTAATTTTTTGTTTTTTTTTTTTAATAATTTATTTAATATATTATATTATATTTTATTATAATATATTAATTTATTTATTTTACTATGATTATTAGGGTGAACCAAAAGTTCGTGCATTTATTGTATTATAAATTGTTTTATAAACTGCATAATGGATTATTATTGTAAAATTTACATTGGAAATATTAATTAAAAATGCACGAACTTTTTTGATTCACTCTAATAATATTTTTTGTAGAGAATAACGATAGTCAATAACAAATTTAAGCAACCAGATTTATCATTATTATTAATAATAATAATATAGGAATAATAATAATAACAATTGGATTATTTTGACATATATGGGGGTATGATTTAACTGTCTGCTCGTTTTATCGTCCAAGAGGATACAAAAAGCTAAGAGTTGTTCACGCACATGATGTACTCACATCAGTAAGATGGGAAATCTTGAAATATGCCTGAACCCTCCGAAATGGCTTTGCCGAGAGCAACTCTAAGGGTGAATTCGTCCTCTTCTTCTTTCCTTCCTCAGCCCCCTCCTCCACCCTTCACCACCATCACCGTCTTGCATTATCCTTGAGCGTGCTTGCGAGCACACGCGCGATCTCGCGATACATTTTCATCTTTTCGCTCAAGTCAAATAAATCCAAATTCCCCTAGACCCGTATCCCAGACTTGTTTTTTTTCAACATTACGAACAAGAAAAAACTCTATGAAAAGTCTGATATAACGAGAACAAATAATAACTAGCAACGCATTAAAGTAATTCTTTGAAAAATAATGAAAAACAAATATAGTTTAGGTTTAATCTAAATAACCAAAAAAAATCAAATACAAATGTGTAAGATTTAAAAATTCTGATAGGAAATATAAGTTTAAATACAGTCTGGAAAAATGATGAAATTTACCATTAAAATTTATTTTGAATTAATGAAAATTTGTAAATATTATCTTAATGGTAATTGGCATTAGCGTAATGATTGATCAGAGTTTAATTAAAAATATTTATCAAATTTCCAATATTAACACGCGTTACCCCCTTAAGTAAGATAAATTCATTGCACATGATAACACACTTTACAAACTTAAACAATATTATTTCGACGTAATAACAAATTTGTAATTAAAAATAAGGCTTTGACATTAAATGTGTTGGGAACAAAAAAATGAAGGTAAAAAATTTCCAAGATTTCGGTTATTATTCGAGTGTTTTTAAATAAGACAAATTGATAAGAAAAAGAAACTCATTCCATTTGACTAACACGAATGGGTCTCGTTAGCATTTGAACTTGTTAGATAAGTTTATCGTTCGTTTTAAACGAAAATAGATTTTTACGAGTCCGAGTAATCGTATCCAATCAACGATAAAAAATAAATGAAGGAACATACTTTAAAATTCTCGGAGAAACCGTAAAATAATGATCCCGTAGTGTTAATAAATTATTTTCGAATGACTCAATATAGTTAGTTTGTTTTGTCGTTTATTTCGTTCTCGTAGAAAAAAAAAAGCTAGAACAAAAAGAAATAGAAAAAGAAAAAGGGTCTGCTTTATGTATCATAGGGTTATCTTCGAGGGCGAGGTCGACGTGTCTGGTCGATATCAACGCAGACTGGTCGGCCGAACAAAAAGTTTTCGGGGGCCCAATTTCTCCGGGGGCTAGCACAACTCGATCGGTTTTAATGGCCATTTTAAGTGCTTCAGAGTTTTTCTTATCTCTTAACTGAAATCTCGGCAGTGCCCACCCACGAAATTCCTTTCTAGAGAAGGACTTAAGTCGAAAAAACGGAAAAAAACCATAAGAGAAGTAACTCCTACTTCTAATCTCTTAAAACTCGAGGTCAATGATTTCGAATACGAGAAACACTCGAGATCAAAAGAAACTTGCACAGAAGAAAACCAGTATATCTCATAAATGAGGCGTTGAGAACCGAAATTGACCGAAACCATATTTTCTCGTAAAGTATAATATATCTAATACTTGGTAATAAAATTAATACATTTTGTAACGTTTTTTATTTTTCAAAATTAACCTACAAAGGTAGAAATGTAAGGATCCCACTTTTAAAATTGTTCTAAAATTAATTCACAATAATTTGTGTACAATTTTTCTAAAGTGTTTTATTTTAAATTACAACTGGTGAGAGGTTAATTCATTTTGGTTCTCAACAGACTCAAACGCAAAAGAAAACAATCATTATATCGTGAAATAACATAAATGAAGATAACGCAAAAAGAAATAATCGATAAAATATACATATAAAAAATGATTAAATAATTAAATAATTAAATATAAATTATCCAATTTCGAATAAAAATGAAATGTGATCAAAGTAATCGAAAGTTTCAAATCAATTGAAACAATATCACTCAAAAAAAAAAAGGTAAAAGAAAAAAAAATAAATTAATTATTGAAAATTAACGAAGTACATATAAAAAAAAAAAACTGGTATATGTAGTTATGTACACACGTAAGAAGTTATACTTCATAAGCGTACCAAAACGAACATAACCTCAATAACCTCAAAAATAACTTCAATTATCTCGGGTGCCAATATAATACTCTACATTTGTCGAAAAGACGATATAATAATATGATAAAATAAAATGAAGATATTAAATACCATTGATAAAGATTTTAATTAATATGTACAATCTAATTTATTTATATTTACGAATTACTGCATTCCGATAAATTTGAAATCGCTTTTCCCGCGCATCGCGTAAATATCATCGACAACTTCGTGGTGTTGATTTTTCGGTCGCATCTAAATTCACTTTCCAAAACGCGTTAAAAGAAGTATAACTTAAACAAAACAAAAAACAAAGCAAAAGTGACATAACCGATGTATGGATAATTCGAAAGATGAAAAGAGAAAAAGAGATGAGAATAAATGTGGGATGATAGGTAGGATGAAAATTACGTGCGAAAGTTTCGTCACCGACGGAAAGAAGAGAAAAAGAAAAAGAAAGGAAAATAATAAAAAAAAAAAAAAAAGAAACAAGAGTACGATTAAAGCGCGCCCAGGGAAAAATCTGAAATTCTAGGGA
The DNA here is from genome assembly GCF_001313835.1 of Polistes canadensis. Classification (NCBI taxonomy): domain Eukaryota; kingdom Metazoa; phylum Arthropoda; class Insecta; order Hymenoptera; family Vespidae; genus Polistes; species Polistes canadensis. The sequence continues at coordinate 86,647 of NW_014569582.1, forward strand.
GACGCGCGCCGAGAACGCGTTACACGTTATGTGGCCCGTAAAAAAGTTTTGGCGCAAGCCGCGTGAAACGGTGTCAAATATTCCGAGCACGTCCGACGACGACATAGACCGTCTTCTTCTTTCTACACTTTTTTCTATTTCTTTTTTTTTTTTT